>NC_139972.1:27573702-27775733 GCF_963993115.1 Abramis brama | reverse complement strand
GTAAAAAGAAAAGAGCAACAGCATTTATTAAGCAATATTGTTTGTGACGTTTGTCAGACTTACACGAAACCACAGTGAGCAGCAGTGAGAACCCAGTTCTGGTTGATCAGGGATCCACCGCAGAAGTGGAATCCGTTGGGTTGCTGTTTCATAGGTAAAAGCATTGAACACATGACATATACTCTTTGACCAAATCAGGCAAACGCAAGATAAAAGCCAATACACAGTTACCTGGAGAGAGACCTGCCAGGGCCAAGAACCAGAGATGGCATTCTGTCCGTTCACAATCCTGCTGCCAATCGTCTGTGGCTTAATCGCTGGCACTCCACAACCTGTAGATAAAGAACAAAAATTCATGGCACAAGAATAAAGCTCTTTATTTAGGTTTTGTATTTTGTAAATATATATATATATATATATATATATATATATATATATATATATATATATATATATATATATATATATTCACTCTTCACTTTTCTTGCAAACTTCTAAAGAAGACACTTACCCAGAGCAGAGGCCACGAGGGCAAGGCAGGTGATGGTGAAGATCATGATGTAGATTTGTGATGTCTCACTGTTGTACCTGTAGATGCTCTCTCTCTCGCTTTTATATCATTTACAGCATTTATTAAATGTGGGACGTGATCAAGGTCCATCCCCGCAGCTCCAATGATCTCATAGTTGCGGAATGTTCATCGAACATCAATCTGCATCTCCATTGTTCAGAGCTGGTGTCTTACGTGCAAGGAGGATTCATTCTTTATTCTCTGTTGGGCTTTTTGATCTCTGTCTATTTCCTTGACAGGCATCATGATTGTGATTGTTGTCAAATGTTTTGAGTGGGAAGGTTTTGCTTTTGCTGTTGTGAAATTTCATTCATTATATCATGAAAAGTTCTTCCTTAATGAAGTTCTTCCTAAAAGTTTTTCAGCTATACTTGCAGGAAATAAGCTGCTTTCCCATTAAATCTGTGATTTTAACTAATCCCATATTCAACCTGGCAATCCATTCAAGCTGATACTGAAGAGGAAGGGAGTGAAATTGTGGGATTATGTCACAGTATGATTACATCAGTTATGAGAGCTGGGCTTAAGTAAACTTGAAGTAATAATTTCAGTTTCTATAACAGTTTAAAAAAAAATTAAAAAAAATTAAGGACAGTCGAACAGGTTCTTTTAAAGCAGTGGTTCTCAACTCCAGTCCTCGGGACCCACTGCTCTGCATATTGTGTATGTCTCCCTTATTTAACACACCTGATTCAGATCATCAGCTCGTTAGGATAGACTCCATGAACTGAACTGAGTGTGTCAGATAAGAGAGACATCCAAAATGTGCAGAGCAGCGGGTCCCGAGGACTGGAGTTGAGAACCACTGTTTTAAAGTGGTTCTATTATGGCCTTTTATGAAGTCTTGATTTTGTTTTTAGCGCAATTTTCCACCGGACAAAATTGCGCTTGTTAACTCATGATTTCTGTTCTGTGCGTCTGTGCGCACCAATCTTGCACTTCTATCTACTCCTCAACCAGACCACCTAGAGACTTCGGGTTTTCGGCATTATGTTAAGGAAGGTCTAATCTCGGGAACGCACAAAAAAAATCCAGGAAAAGATTTACTATCTCTTAGTGTTGTGATCCCATGAGGTGAGAAAATTGCGCTAAAACACTCACCGAGTTTTTATTACTTGTTTGGGTGTACCTTTGTATGTTTTCATGCTTGATTGTTTAAAAAATGCATTATTTTTCACATATTTTACATTATTACAGCTCCTCTCTCCCCAGTCTGGCTGAACGATGAAGCCCCTCCTATTTCCGATTCTGAAATATGAAATGTGCTGTGATTGGTTAGCTGGCCCAGTGTGTTGTGATTGGCAGCGCTTAACGCATGTTCGGGAAATGTCACACCGTTATACAGAAAGTATGTATATTAATATATAATTACGGTTTCACTTTATTTTGATGGTCCCTTTAACACATTCTGTTGACTATAAGTAACGCTGCACCTACATGTCTACTAACTCTCATTAGAGTGTTAGTTAAGTATTAATAGACTGGTAGGGTTAGGGTTAGATTAAGTTGACATGTAGTTGCAAAATTACTTATAGTCAGTAGAGTGTCTGTTGGAGGAGCATCACAATAAAGAATTAGCAGATATTAAGCAGACAGTCTACTTATACTCCAATGAAAGTTAGTTGACATATAGTTGCAAAGTTACTTATAGTCAACAGCATGTTCAAAAGGGACCATCAAAATAAAGTGTTACCATAATTACATACAAAAAGCAACAGAAAACAAGCTGTTCTCCATAAAATCGGCAGCGCACAGATAAACATTGGGGTTATAATGTCCAGGAACAGTGTTTAAAATAAATGTTAATCACTCTAAGTTCGTCAGACTTAGAGGAAGGTTAAACAAATGAGTTTTGGAGATGGGGTGGACAAAACAGCATCTCTTCATGAACATAGCAACAACACTGTCTTCTCTAATGCAGCTCAACCAGGCCTCACACCTTTTTTGCTAATTTCGTGGGAGGAGATTATTTAAATGAGTAACATTATCACTTCATAAGATCCGGAAAAATCACGTTGTAGTCCAAACAAGCCGTTCATTGTAGTTCTTAAAAAATGGATTATGTTACATAAAATATCTCCCTTTTGAGTGGACTTTGAGCTTTGTTACCTTTTTTATGCTCAAACAGCAACATTACACACTAACTAAAGTTGAAAAAGTGGAAAAGCATAATAGGACCCCCTTAAGACATGCTGCTGGAGAGAGTGTGCTTTTCTGCAACATCACTTAAATTTCATGCGTTATTCTCTAGAAAACATTATAATCCAGTAGTTCACTCAATTTTCTTTACTGATAAAATTAAGTAATATTTGTTACATAGTGCTGATACAGTACTGACAATTTTTTTGGTTTCACTTTATTTTGATGGTCCCTTTAACACATTCTGTTGACTATAAGTAGCGTCGCACCTACATGTCTACTAACTCATTAGAGTGTTAGTAGAGTATTAGTAGACTGGTAGGGTTAGGGTTAGAATAAGTTGACATGTAGTTGCAAAGTTACTTATAGTCAGTAGAATGTCTGTTGTAGGACCATCACAATAAAGAGTTAGTAGATATTAAGCAGACACTCTACTAATACTCTAATGAAAGTTAGTTGACAGAATGTTCAAAAGGGACCATCAAAATAAAGTGTTACCTTTTTTTATTGGTTTGGTTTATTTATTGTTTATTAATAATGTTTTTGTTTCTTTGTTTATTGGTAATCTACAAAAAAAAGTCAGCTCTCTCCATTGGTTATACATATTTATGAGTGGAAGATAAAGCCAGTTTGATGCAACTCTGCAAAAGTTTGATGGGTCTTGGTCAGTTTTATTAGAATTCAAATGTTTAATAATCAGGCAACACTTTATTTTGATAGTCAACTTAGACATTCTCCTAAATACAAGTAACTTTGCAACTACATGTCAACTACCAGTCATTAGAGTATTAGTAGACTGTCTACTTAAAGGGATAGTCCCCCCCAAAAATAAAATTGTCATCATACTCACCCTCGTGTTTTTCCAAACTTTCTGAATTTCTTTGTTCTGTTGAACACAAAATAAGATATTTTGAAGAATGTTGGTAACCAGACAGTTGATGGTAGCCATTGACTTCCATAGTATATATGAAGAGTTCAGATGCAAAAGCCTCTAAGTGCCATCTGAAATTTTCTTCTAGAATGATCATTTTTATCAAGCTTGTATATTTAAGTTCAATAATTTCACTTAAATGGCAATGCAAATCACCTATTAATTGTCATTTAAGTGAAATTACTTAACTTAAATATACAAGCTTTATAAAAATGATCATTCTAGAAGAAAATTTCAGATGGCACTTAGAGGCTTTTGCATCTTAACTCTTCATATATTTTTCTTACTTTGGAAGTCAATGGCTACTGCATGACTACCGACAATCTTTAAAATATCTTCTTTTGGTTGCAACAACTTGAGGGTAAAATTACAATTTTGGGTGAACTATCACTTTAATATCTGCTAACACTTTATTTAGATGGTCCCCAATCCCCAGACATCAGATTGACTATAAGTGACTTTACAAGTAAATGTTAACTTACTAACCCAAACCCTAACCTAACATTCTACTAATACTCTGAGAGTAAGTTGACATGTACTTGTAAAGTTATTATGTCCAAAGTGGACTATCGAAATAAAATGTCACCAAAATCATTTTGATCCAAGCTGAATTAAATGCTAGCTGTTTGGGTTTTATTTTGATAATAATGTTGTTAACATTATAAAGTGTTCAATATATTCGGTACAATTTGATCACAAAGCAGGAAAAGACAATAAAGGCTCTATAAACTTCCTCACAATACAGGTACTTAACCACTGAGAAACCTGTGAAAACCCCTGCTTCATTGTTTCATTGTTTCATTCATTCACACTTCTGAGCAAGAGGAAATCTGTCTGCTCAGAGACAAGGAAGAAAATTACTGCCAAAGAATTTATATATTTATTACGTCTCGCTCAGTTCTTTCTTCAAACCATCAAAAAACAGCAAAATGATGTGGCTCATATTTTGATCCAGCTTGATTTGTTGCCAACATGACTCGACATGTTTTAGTTGAGTTACCAAAAGTTTTATCGATCTTCATGCCTTAGTGTTTGATGGTATGGGAAAATCATGTGCATGTTAAAAATGTCATGTAAGATGATAAACATTTTACCAGATCTGTATTTATAAACAGAGCTGTCACTAATTTTGAATTGTTATTTCTTTCACAGGCATTTTTATCTGAAGTTGCAAATGGGGTGAAACAAAAGTATCATAAAGGAACCACTAGTAGTAAACCAGAATGGTACACGTTTTACTTTTTTTCTGTATAATTGCTGTAATTCACAGTCTAGTTGTGCATGATATCTTGTTCACTTTATGATATTTTGTTCACTCTCAAGCTAATTTTTTTTAAATTTTATCGAGTCAGCGATCAGTGTGTTGGTGTCTGTCTACATGTGCAATTTCAACTGTTGACATGGGACATCAATGACAGTGAAGAACAGTTTGCAAGGCTTCACAAAACTATTGTTGGATTCCACATGGCACAAAACATAGTAGCCTAATTATTGTGCAGTCTCTGTAAGATCATTCAATTTAAAATACAGCTAAAAGTGGGTTTAGTTTTAATCATCAGTTACATCTCAGATATTCACAAATGTTCTGTGACAACACTAATGTCCTCTCATTGTTGCATGTCTTTAAACGTTTAGCTTTGAGAAGGAGGATTTGGTTTTGTGGTTATGAGGAAGTTTCTAAAGGAAGGAAATTAATTAAACACTGCAGCTTGCTGGAAAATCTTTGAGTTTATGTCTCTAGTGGAAACGCCTGTCACAATTTGGCTGAGTGTGTTGTAGGTATGACGCAAGAACGAAGATAAAAGTGAACAGACTTTATTAACCGAAAGAGAACTACACCAAATAAGCATTAACGAGAACTGAAAAATGAGAACTAAAAACACAGGTATATTTATACTAAGTGAAAACAAAGATGATAGGATTAACACAGGTGATACAAACCAGGGAACTGATGATGAGTAACCATATAAACAAACTAGAATGCAATGAGTAACCTAGGAGACAAACAAGTCATGGGAAACAGAACAAAAGAGATGTGTGACCGAAGGGAAACAAATTAAGAGTCCATGAGGGTGAAACTATGAATAATAGTTCCTATTATAGAACATCTGATAATCCTGACTTGTTTGGAAGTTAATATCTAGTAGCTTTTCATGCACTGTTGTTAACTATTGCAACACTTGTGTCTGTCATTTGTTACTGTGAAAGTGGAACACAGTTCCCTTTCGAGGGAACTCGCGCTGCATCGAAAATCGACACGCCTTCAGCGTGACGCGTCTGAAGTCTGTATAGAACTAGTCCAATCTTGATTGGTGTTGCGTCATGACGTCACTCGTGACATTGCATGTGACAGTGATGCGGAAGCTATAAAAGGACGCCGGAACATAACCGTGTCAGCTTCTGGTCTTCAGCAAGCGTTCTGTGTCTACCGTATGTCTTATTTGGTGTTGTTTGTCCCTTTATTAATAGCATGGCGAGCAAAAGCAAACAATTCAGACAGTGTGTGTCCCTTTACCAGCGCTATTTGAGCGAGGGTGATACACACTCGCTCTGTGTAGTTTGTTTGGGAGTGGAGCATGCACGGGCAGCGCTCGAGGGCGCTGACTGTGCAAACTGCGATCAAATGCCACTAAGAACGCTCCGCTCCCGCCTGAGCCTGTTCGATGAATCAGGCCAGGCTCGCGCTCCCCGTGGATTGGCGCCTGCATTCATGGGGATGCATTCAAAAGCAGGAAGAGAAAAGAAAAAGCAAACTCGATGAACGTTTCCTGCAAGCCCGGTCACAGCCTTCACGGCGGAGCCTCCCGTTTTTCACCGATCTCGACACCTCAGTGTGGAGATCGGTGAAATACGGGAGGCTCCGGCGTGAAGGCTGTGACCGGGCTTGCAGGAAACGTTCATCGAGTGGAACAAGCCCTTCTCTTCTCGAATTATGATCCCTAATGTCCACCTATATTCTACCATCCTGGGCTCGAAAGAGAAGGGCTATGGGACGATGCCACAGGTAGAAGAATCATTCGCTGCCCATCTCTCTCCCGATTCTGCATTGTCCCTAAGAGCTCCAGTGCTTCCCTCCAAGCCCTGCCGTATAACATCGGCCTTGGTTGGAAAGGCATATATGGCAGCAGGTCGGGCTGGTGCATGCCTGCACACGATGGGGCTCCTGCAGGCATACCAGGCCGAACTCCTCAAAAAGGTGGACAACAGTGGGGAGGTCTGCCTCGACGACATTAAAGAAATGCGTCGAGTGGTCGACTTGTGTCTCCGGGCTACCAATGAGACGGCCCGCGCCATCGGCCACTCCATGGCAGCTTTGGTAGCTACGGAGAGACATCTGTGGCTGAACCTGTCAGGCATCGGGGACAAGGACAGGGCCTTCCTCCTTGATGCCCCGATTTCACTCTCCGGCCTCTTTGGCGATGCCGTGAACACTGTTGTCGAGAGGTTTCAGGAGGCGAAACGACAGTCAGCCGCTCTCAAACATCTTATCCCCCGCCGTCGTCCTAGGTCTCGTGGGTCTGCTGCCAGGGGGCAGTCCCACGAGGCAGCCACCAGCTCCTCATATCTGCAGCAGCAGAAAAAGAGTGTTGCCTCTCGTGCTCCCCCGCAAAAGGCCTGGAGCCAGAAGCAACACTCTCAGCCGAAGTCTTCCAAGCCGAAGGCAGATCTGAGGACTGTCATTCAGGCGAGGAAGGCTTCGGCAAAGAGGATGCGATGCGCAGGCCTCTGAGGGTGGCCCTCTCACGAGGCCTGCAGAAAAATTATTTCGGTTAGCTCCTGCCAGTCAACTGCTTCAGGTCACCTAAACCCAAAATATGACAATCGAGGTCAGTCCAGACAGACTGATCCCCCTAGTAGATTATTTCGACACCTGGAAAGGTCTTCAAAATATATCTCAGTGGGTCCTGCGCACAGTGGAAAAGGGATACAGAATTCAGTTCGAGTATCATCCACCAAGGTTCAACGGGGTCATACACACGCTTGTCAGTCCTGAGCAGGGTCAGGTCATGGAACAAGAAGTTGGTTAGAGGTTGGTTGTAGAGGTTGGTTGTTAAGTTGGTTGGAAGTTAAAGCTGGTTCCTCCTCAAGAGAGGGAAGCCGGGTTCTACAGCCGGTACTTCATAGTTCCCAAAAAGGATTCGGCCTAGTACTGTCTCCTCGCACCTTCACGAAATGCATGAATGCAGCTTTTGCTCCTTTGAGACTTCAAGGCATCCGCATCCTCAACTATATCGACGATTGGCTCATTCTAGCACAATCAGAGGAGATGGCGGTTCAACATCGAGATGTTGTTCTGAACCATCTAAGGTGCTTGGGATTGAGACTCAATGTCAAGAAAAGCTCACTAATTCCTCTACAGAGAACTATCTTCCTGGGAGTAGAATGGGACTCAGTCACGATGCGGGCACAATTGTCTCCTGCTCGTGTAAACACCATCTTGACTACAGTAATGAGTATCAAGCTAGGCCAGGCCATCACTGTCAAACATTTTCAAAGAGTTCTGGGTCTTCTAGCAGCAGCGTCCAACGTGATACCTTTTGGCCTGCTGTATATGAGAGCCCTGCAGTGGTGGCTCAGGACCAGAGGGTTTTCCCAGAGGTGGAACCCATTTTGCACGATCAAAGTAATGCGCAGATGCCTTCGTTCTTTGAGGATGTGGAAGAAACCATGGTTCCTGTCCCATGGCCCCGCGTTGGGAGCATCGTGTCAGAGAAAAATAGTCACCACGGATGCGTCTCTCACAGGCTGGGGAGCGGTCATGGAAGGCTGCTACACCAGGGGTTCATGGAAGGACCACCATCTCTCTTGGCACATCAATTGCCTAGAGATGCTGGCTGTATTTCTGGCACTCAGATATTTCCTTCCGAACCTCAGAGGCCATCATGTCCTAGTACGAACAGACAATACGTCGGTGGCCTCATATATAAATCGACAAGGGGGCCTGAGATTGCGCCCTCTATGCAGACTGGCACATCAGGTTCTTCTGTGGTCCCAGGGCAAACTTCTTTCAATCAGAGCCATGTTTAACCCTGGGGACGAAAATGTGGGAGCAGACATCCTGTCGAGGCAGGGGCTGAGGCCCGGGAAATGGAGACTCCACCCCGAGACGGTGGAGTTAATATGGAGGAAGTTCGGCCAAGCGGAAGTGGATCTGTTCGCCTCTCACGAGAACACCCAGTGCCTGCTCTGCTTCTCCCTCACTCATCCAGCTCCCTTAGGACTGGATGCCATGGTACAGACGTGGCGGAGGCAACGTCTGTATGCATTTCCCCCGATCGCTCTGCTCCCAGGGGTTCTAGAGAGGGTCTAGAGGGGAGGTACGGAATCAGCTTGTTTCTAGTATCCCCCTACTGGCCGGCCCGAGTATGGTTTTCGGACATCATAACTCTACTTGCAGGCCCTCCGTGGCAAATCCCGATCAGGAGGGACCTTCTTTCTCAGGCCGAGGGCACAATTTTCCACCTTCGGCCGGATCTGTGGAAACTATAGGCCTGGCCCCTGAGGGGGACCAACTCGTAAATGCTGGTCTCTCAACTGAGGTTGCTGAGACCATCTTAAACTCTAGAGCCCCCTCCACGAGGAAACTGTATGCATTGAAATGGAATGTATTCAATTTATGGTGCAGAGAACATCAGTTGAACCCAGTTAACTGCCCAGTGGCTTCAGTGCTGGAGTTCCTCCAGAGTCGTTTCTCTGACGGGCTCTCCCCGTCCACGCATAAGGTCTATGTGGCGGCCATAGCTGCCTTCCACACGCATTTAGGGGTAGACACCTTGGGGAGACACCCACTTATAGTACGTTTCCTTCATGGAGCTAGGAGGATGAGGCCTGTCGTCCAGTCCAGGGTTCTTGGTGGGGTTCTTGAGGGGTTATCCCTGGCACCCTTCGAACCATTGGACGAGGTGTCTGAGAAATTTTTCTCTTTTAAGATAGACTTCCTGCTCACTATTACTTAATTAAAAAGAGTGGGCGACCTACAGGCGCTATCCGTTGCTCCATCTTGCCTCGAGTTCGCTCCCGGCAGAGTGAGAGCTATTCTCCACCCCAGACCTGGCTATGTACCTAAGGTGCCCACAAATGTGGCACGGTCTGTAATTTTTCAGGCATTCCATCCTCCACCGCATGTGTCGGATGAGCAAGAGAAGCTACACCTATTATGCCCGGTCCGAGCCCTGGAGGTCTATGTCCGAAGAACCTCGGGCTGGGGAAAGCCGGATTAGTTACTTGTGTGTTTTGGGTCACCTAAGAAGGGTTCCCCTGTTTCTAAACAAACTATCAGCAGGTGGATAGTAGAGGCTATTTCTCCAGCTTACAAGGCGTGTGGTTTGCCTTCGCCTCTGCTAATAAGAGCCCACTCAACCAGAGGAGTGGCATCCTCTAAAGCCCTGCTAGCAGGGGCTTCCCTTCAAGAGGTCTGTGATGCTGCCGGCTGGGCCTCCCCACACACCTTCATAAGACACTACAGTCTGGATCTGCCCTCTACACCGGGTTCACAAGTTCTCTCGTCTTGAGTGTGCCAGATTGCTTCACACCAGGGCGTCTATCTCTCAGTGTGGTGCAGTGGGCATTTCGTTCCCCAATGTGTCGATTCTCGACGCAGCGCGAGTTCCCTCGAAAGGGAACGTCTCGGGTTATGACTGTAACCCTTGTTCCCTGAGAAGGGAACGAGACGCTGCGTCCCTCGGCCACACTTTGCGCGCTCCTGAGAACGACTTGCTTCAACCAAGCAGAATCTGACGCGGTTATGTTCCGTCGTCCTTTTATAGCATGACGAGTGATGTCATGACACAACACCAATCAAGATTGGACTAGTTCTATACAGACTTCAGACGCGTCATGCTGAAGGCGTTCCCCAATGTGTCGATTCTCGACGCAGCGTCTCGTTCCCTTCTCAGGGAACAAGGGTTACATTCGTAACCCAAGACGTTTTTTAAATTGCAATTTAAATGTATATTTTAAAAGTACTTATATTTTTAAGGAAAATATTTTATATTTCATTTTGTTTGCTGTACTTTATGTGGATTATGGTAATTTATGTTTTAAGGTCAGATAAATGATTACACTTCATTACAATTTATTGTATTCATTTCATTTTATTTTCATTATTTCATTACCAGAAATGTTCATTATTTGTTTAAAACCGTAAAATGTAACATGAACCAAAAACAAAACATTAAACTCAACAGGCAGGTCACGGGAGCCCAGACTGACACAAGACCTAAAGTCATAAACAAAAAGACCATCAACAGGGACCAACTGTAATACAGATTAATGATTAAACTCTGCCTTTGCCTCCTTTGAAGGGTAAATGCTCAGACTGGCGCTCTAGTTGGAAGCGATAGTCTTGTCGATCCAGGAGCGCAGTTGGGAGATACGGGCGTAGACTCCAGGGAAACGGGTGTCACAAGTGCGGAGGCCCCAGGACACAGACCCCACCAGACTCCAGACCCCTGAACTCTCACACACCAGAGGACCACCAGAATCACCCTGTGGGGATCACACAGACACAAACACACATTTGAGATCGAAACAGCAGCAACGTTAATATGGTAATGTGTTTGTCCTGATCTGTCTTCACGTACCATGCAAGATGAGGATCCAGAGGCTCCAGCACAGATCATGGCATCAGTGATTTGGCTCTGACCCCAGATCTGTCTGCACACAGCAGGACTCATGATGGGCAGACCTGTTTGCTGCAGGATTAGAGGACTCCCTGAAAAAAGAAAACATCAGACAGACTGTTCAGAGTCATGTGGAAAAAACAAAACAAGTAATATACAATAGTAATTTTTGCAATTCGTCTTTGTCTAACAGGTCTTTGTCTAACTTACATGTGGTGGCAGTTGCGCCCCATCCAGTGGTGAAGCAGCGAGTTCCAGGCAGGATGTTGATGGTTGATGGAGCCAGACATACAGGAGAGATACGGGGAGTGAAGACAACTGGAGACGTAAGTTTCAGCAATGCAATGTCATTGTTGATGGTCGAGCTGCTGTAGAGCGGATGTGTGATGACCTGCACAGGCAGAAAGAACGAAAAAGATGGACGGTTACTAGTGGAAGCTGACTTTGTGGAAGGTAATCTAAGATATACATGTAAGCATGTTTTATTTCTTCTTGTCGTCTTAAGCTTTTCATGCATTTTTCCCTTTTACCCTCAGCATGAATGTTCATTTGAGAATATGGTACAGATGTTTTCTTTCCTATGCTCAATTTTAAATCTGTAAATCTATTTGGATAAGTTTTTTAGGGGTAAGCTAGACTTCATAAGCTGACAGACAGGACCAAAAGTTAATCTAGAGATAATTTGACTAATACCTATTTCTCCACTCAATTCAATTTAACAGGTAAAAAAAAAATAAAAAAATCAAGTAATTTAAAAGGATAATAATGGATTCATAATGAACATTTATTGTGCATATTATTTGTTTTGTCTTTATTGTTCTAGTCCAGTGATCTCGTTTTATTATTGTCAAGTGAAGTCACCTTTATTGATATAGCACTTTATACAATATTGATCACAGTAATAAACAGGAAAATAACAGAATCAATGATGCAAAATTCAACAAATATAAGAGACATTCAAATTCTGCTGTAAAGCAGCTCTAAAAACCACAATAGTGTCATTATTCAGCTCAAGTCAGTTCAGTGTTGATTCAGTTCAGTTCAGTTCAGTTGTGTGAAAAAGCAGAAATGAACCAACAATTAAAAAGCGTTAAGTTATTGAACACTGAAATAAATAGTATGAGTTGATCTCTAATTTTGATATTCATTCCTGAAATCATTCAACATTTTACCTTGGAAACTAGTTTGACCTGGATGGGTTCAACATTGGAGCCACGATCATGTTCTCCAAGAATGACACGATGATTGCCGACCCTAAAAAGAGAGCAGTTAAAGACAAAACTAACTATGAAAAGAAAAGAGAAACAGCATCTATAAAGCATCATTGTATGTGTCATTTGTCAGATTGAAGACTCTTACTCGACACCACAGTGAGCAGCAGTGAGAACCCAGTTCTGGTTGATCAGGGATCCGCCGCAGAAATGGAATCCGTTGGTTTGCTGTTTCAGAGGTAAAAGCATTGAACACATGAAATATACTCTTTGACCAAATCAGGCAAATCCAGGATAAAAGTAGGCCAATACACCGTCACCTGGAGAGAGACCTGCCAGGGCCAAGAACCAGAGATGGCATTCTGTCCATTCACAATCTTGCTGCCAATCGTCTGTGGCTTAATCGCTGGCACTCCACAACCTGTAGATAAAGAACAGAAGTTCAGGACACATGAAGCTCTTTGTGTAGGTTTTGCATTTTGTAAATATATACTGTATGTACACCTAATAATTTTCTTGCAAACTAAAGAAGACACTTACCCAGAGCAGAGGCCACCAGGGCAAGGCAGGTGATGGTGAAGATCATGATGTAGATTTGTGATGTCTCACTGTACCTGTACCTGTAGGTGCTCTCTCTCGCTTTTATATAATTTACAGCATTTATTAAATGTGGGACGTGATCAAGGTTCCTTCCCGCAGCTCCAATGATCTCATAGTTGCGGAATGATCATCGATCTGCATCTCCATTGTTCAGAGCTGGTGTCTTACGTGCAAAGAGGATTAATTCTTTATTCTCTGAAGGGGTTTTTGACCTCTGTCTATTTCCTTGACAGGCATCATGATTTCACCTCTGTCATTTTATGTTATCAAATGTTTTGAGTGGGAAGGTTTTGTTTTTGCCGGTGTGAAATTTCATTCATTATATCATGAAAAGTTCTTTCTTACGGAAGTTCTTCCTAAAAGTTTTTCAGCAATACTTGCAGGAAATAAAGCTGCTTTCCCATTAAATCTGTGATTTTAACTAATCCCATATTCAACCTGGCAATCCATTCAAGATGATACTGAAGAGGAAGGGAGTGAAATTGTGGGATTATGTCACAGTATGATTACATCAGTTATGAGAGCTGGGCTTAAGTAAACTTGAAGTAATAATTTCAGTTTCTATAACACCACAAGCAGTTTAAATAAAAAAAATTAAGGACAGTCGAACAGGTTCTTTTAAAGTGGTTCTATTATGGCCTTTTATGAAGTCTTGATTTTGTTTTTGGGGTGTACGTTTGTATGTTTTCATGCTTGATTGTTTAAAAAATTCATTATTTTTCACATATTTTACATTATTACAGCTTCTCTCTCCCCAGTCTGGTTGAACGCGTTGTTTTCGCCCCTCCTATTTCTGATTCTGAAATATGAAATGTGCTGTGATTGGTTAGCTAGCCCAGTGTTGTGATTGGCAGCGCTTAACGCGTGTTCGGGAAATGTCACACCCCTCCATAACTGTGAGTTCTTCTCTAGTGTAAATATTAATAATGGCATACATTTCAAACCAATTTGAGCCCAATTCAGACCCTGACAATGTTAATGAACAAGAGGATCGCGCAGAACAGATTTCATGCACGGACTTTGCAAGCACGGATTTCACAGAATGTTTCAGACTTCAGAGTGGTGTTTTTTGTAGTTTTATTATACTTATAATGAAAGTATGTATGTAAGTTATACATAAAGTATGTATAATAATATATAATTACATACAAAAAGCAACAGAAAACAAGCTGTTCTCCATAAAATGTGCAGCGCACAGATAAACATTGGGATTATAATGTCCAGGAACAGTGTTTAAAATAAATGTTAATCACTCTAATTTCGTCTGCCTTATAGGAATGTTAAACAAATGAGTTTTGGAAACGGGGTGGACAAAACAGCATCTCTTCATGAGCAACAACACTGTCTTCTCTAATGCAGCTCATCCAGGCCTCACACCTTTTTTGCTTATTCCGTGGGAGGAGATTATTTAAATGAGTAACATTATCACTTCATAAGATCCGGAAAAATCACGTTGTAGTCCAAACAAGCCGTTCATTGTAGTTCTTAAAAAGTGGATTATGTTACATAAAATATCTCCCTTTTGAGTGGACTTTGAGCTTTGTAACCTTCCAGATCTTTTTTATGCTCAAACAGCAACATTACACACTAACTAAAGTTGAAAAAGTGGAAAAGCATAATAGGACCCCCTTAAGACATGCTGCTGGAGAGTGTGCTTTTCTGCAACATCACTTAAATTTCATGCGTTATTCTCTAGAAAGCATTATAATCCAGTAGTTCACTCAATTTTCTTTACTGATAAAATTAAGTAATATTTGTTACATAGTGCTGATACAGTACTGACAATTTTTTTTTATTATTGGTTTGGTTTATTTATTGTTTATTAATACATTTTTTTGTTTCTTTTTTATTGGTAATCTACAAAAAAAGGTCAGCTCTCTCCATTGGTTATACATATTTATGAGTGGAAGATAAAGCCAGTTTGATGCAACTCTGCAAAAGTTTGATGGGTCTTGGTCAGTTTTATAAGAATTCAAATGTTTAATAATCAGGTAACACTTTATTTTGATAGTCAACTTAGACATTCTCCTAAATACAAGTAACTTTGCAACTACATGTCAACTACCAGTCATTAGAGTATTAGTAGACTGTCTACTTAAAGGGATAGTTCCCCCAAAAAATGTAATTCTGTCATCATACTCACCCTCGTGTTGTTCCAAACTTTCTGACTTTCTCTGTTCTGTTGACCACAAAAGAAGATATTTTGAAGAATGTTGGTAACCAGACAGTTGATGGTAGCCATTGACTTCCATATATATATATATATATATATATATATATATATATATATTATGTATATATATATATATATATATATATATATATATATATATATATATATATATATTTACTTTGGAAGTCATGTCAAGTACTGTATGACTACCGACAATCTTTAAAATATCTTCTTTTTGTTGCAACAACTTGAGGGTAAAATTTTAATTTTTGGGTGAACTATCACTTTAATATCTGCTAACACTTTATTTAGATGGTCCCCACTCCCCAGACATCAGATTGACTATAAGTGACTTTACAAGTACGTGTTAACTTATTCTGCTGACCCGAGCTCTAACCTAGCATTCTACTAATACCCTGAGAGTAAGTTGACATGTACTTGTAAAGTTATTATGTCCAAAGTGGACTATCGAAATAAAATGTCACCAAAATCATTTTGATCCAAGCTGAATTAAATGCTATAGCTGTTTAGGCTTTATTTTGATATTAATGTTGTTAACATTATAATGTGTACAATATATTCGGTACAGTTTGTTCACAATGCAGGAAAAGACAATAACGGCTCTTTAAACTTCCTCACAATACAGGTACTTAACCACTGAGAAACCTGTGAAAACCCCTGCTTCATTGTTTCATTGTTTCATTAATTCACACTTCTGAGCAAGAGGAAATCTGTCTGCTCAGAGACGAGGAAGAAAATTACTGCCAAATAATTTATATATTCATCGCGTCTCTATCAGTTATTTCTTCAAACCATCAAAAAACTGCAAAATGATGTGGCTCATATTTTGATCCAGCTTGATTTGTTGCCAACATGACTCAACATGTTTTAGTTGAGTTACCAAAAGTTTTATCGATCTTCATGCCTTAGTGTTTGATGGTATGGGAAAATCATGTGCATGTTAAAAATGTCATGTGAGATGATAAACATTTTACCAGATCTGTATTTATAAACAGAGCTGTCACTAATTTTGAATTATTTCTTTCACAGGCATTTTTATCTGAAGTTGCAAATGGGGTGAAACAAAAGTATCATAAAGGAACCACTAGTAGTAAACCAGAATGGTACACATTTTACTTTTTTCTGTATAATTGCTGTAATTCACAGTCTAGTTGTGCATGATATCTTGTTCAATTTATGGCTGATTTTTATTTTATTTCTTATGTCTCTTGATTTTGTTTAAAAAATTATGCTCTCAGGCTAAATATTTTTTAAATGTATCGAGTCAGCGATCAGTGTGTTTGTGTCTGTCTCAGGGCCGCATCTAGAGGTTTTGGGGCCCCCTGAAAAAATATTGATGTGGGCCCCCACCACCCTCCACCAATATCATATACTGTAAATAGATGATCATTCTGATATAACAGAAGATGGTGATGTTGTTGTAAAACGTACTCGGTTACTAATGTAACCTCGGTTCTCTCTAGAAGAGGGAACGAGTACTGCGTTGAAAACGCTAGGGGAAAAACTCTTTTTCACGAAATACTGAAGCAAAAAATTATCCTTTAATTTTGAAATAATGTAAAGCGCATTGCAGCAGCACGCAGCCATGGGCGAGACGGCTCGCTCGCTCATTGGCTGCTCTGCGGCAACTGCATAAGCCTATCGAGCGAGGCCTGTGGTGACGTCAGGCCAATGAGGGCGCTTGAAAACGCTAGGGGAACCAGTGCAAAACGCCATGCGTACTGTGATTAATCACCCATAAACCTGGAACCCAGGATTTATCAAGCATAAATCACTAGAGGGACTCACAGAGAGTCCTGGAACAGGAAGGGAACCCTTCTGCCCCTATATGGTGACGTCCACTGACGCAGTAACATGACATCACATAGACAAGGCGGGGAGCCTGAACTAATGTGGGAATATGTGGGTCTTACGCAATACTGCCCATATGATAGCCGGCAGCGCACTGCGCTCGCGGCCTCAGAGTCCTAATCAGACCACTGATTTGATTAAACTGACAATAGCTTAGCCTGTAGAGCGGGGACCTCTAGGTTATAAAACCTAATAAATGTAGACGGCGAGGCCCAGCCTGCCGCCATACATATGTCTTGTAAGGAAATCCCACTAGACCAAGCCCACGATGAGGCAATGCGCTCTGACACCCAACGGGCACTGAAGACCCTTGGCAGTGTAAGCTAGCGCTATAGCATCGACTATCCATCTGGACAGGCTTTGTTTCGAAACAGCCATTCCCTTGGAACGTCCACTGAACGAGACAAATAGCTGCTCAGTCTGTCTAAAGACAGAAGAGCGAGACACATAAGCTCTCAGGGTCCTTACAGGGCAGAGAAAACTTGAGTCCCCTTCCTCGTCTGACACCGGCAGGGCAGACAGGGAGATAACCTGAGCCCGAAACGGTGTGTTGAGGGATTTTGGCACATAACCATGCCTAGGTTTGAGTATGACTCTCGAGTCACCTGGCCCAAACTCTAAGCACGCCGCGCTCACCGAGAGCGCGTGCAGGTCACCTACGCGCTTAACTGAAGCGAGAGCCAACAGAAACACTGTTTTGAATGACAGATGTTTGAGGCTAGCCGTTTGGATGGGCTCGAAAGGGGGACCTTTCATGGCCTCCAAAACTGTAGAGAGGTCCCACATAGGGACTGAAGGAGGTCTGGGAGGATTCAGCCTCCTCGCTCCCCTGAGGAAGCGGATGACTAGATCGTTCCTCCCTAATGACTGACCGAGCGTTGTTTCAGAAAACGCTGTGATAGCCGCCACATAGACTTTGAGCGTGGAAGGGGCTCTGCCCTTATCCAACAGCTCCTGTAGGAAGGAGAGAACCTCCGTCACCTCACAATCGAGGGGTGAAAGACCCCGAGCTGTGCACCAGCTGGAGAATACTGACCACTTTGAGGCGTAAAGCCGTCTGGTTGACGGTGCTCTAGCCTGAGTGATAGTGTTTAGCACCCTCACTGAGAGATCAGCGGGTACCCGTTGAGCGCCCACACGTGGAGGGACCACAATTCCGGGTGAGGATGCCAAATCGAACCCCTGGCCTGCGAGAGGAGGTCCCTCCTCAATGGCACTGGCCACGGGGCAGTGTCTGCTAGCTGCATCAGGACTGGGAACCACGGCTGGTTCATCCAGAGCGGCGCTACGAGCAGCACTGAGCATTTCGTTTCCCTGATCCGTTCTAACACCTGAGGCAGGAGGGAGACGGGGGGAAAAGCATAGAGCGGACAGCGCGGCCACGCTCGGGACAGCGCGCTCTCGCTCTTGGAAAAGAACGCGGGGCAGTGAGCGTTTTCGTGGGACGCGAACAGGTCCACCTCCACTCTGCCGAATCTCTCCCACAACAGCCGGACTGTTTGCGGGTGTAGAGACCATTCGCTCGTAGGAATGTTGTTCCTGGACAGTCTGTCTGGACCCAGATTCTGGATCCCTGGCACATGCACTGCTCTCAGCGAGCGCAAGTTGCGCTGAGCCCATAAAAGGAGGCGTTCCGCCAGCCTGTACAGGTTTAAGGATGTGAGACCGCCCTGGCGATTTATATAGGACACCACAGACATGTTGTCCGAACGGACTAAGACGTGTTGGTCCTTGATTTGGGGACGAAAACGCGTCAGCGCGTTGTCCACTGCCATCATTTCCAGGCAGTTGATATGTTGGAGCTTTTCGCGTTCTGACCACAGGCCGAAAAACGCTCTGCCCTCGAGCAGTGCTCCCCATCCCGATGTGGAGGCGTCTGTCAACACCACTAACACTCTCGAGGAAGTCCCCAGGCTTACACCTGATTGGTACCAGTCGCTCGACTTCCAAGGTTTTAGAGCTTCCACACAGCTCTGATTGACCCTGAGACGCAGCCAACCGGATGCCCACGCTCTGCGCGGTACCCGCTCTTTCAACCAGAACTGCAGAGGGCGCATGCGGAGCAAGCCCAGCTGGAGAACTGATGATGCTGAGGCCATAAGACCTAGCATCCTCTGAAATTTCCTGAGCGTGACGGTCGCGCTGCAGCGAAAAAGTTTCGCCGTGCGCTGAATGTCTAGCACGCGCTGTGGTGACAGCCGCGCTATCATAGACTGTGAGTCCAGAACTGTGCCCAGAAACGAAGTCGTTTGACTGGGGTTCAGCGAACTCTTCGTCCAATTGACTCTGAGACCAAGATTCTCGAGGTGATCGAGTAAAATGGTCCTGTGCTCCACGAGCTCTGATCGCGATTGAGCTAGAATCAGCCAGTCGTCCAAATAGTTCAGCACTCGCATGCCTCTGAGTCTGAGAGGCGCGTGCTGCGTCCATGCACTTCGTAAATGTACGAGGTGCCAGGGATAAGCCGAACGGCAGGACTGTATACTGGTATGCCTGGCCCTCGAAGGCGAACCTCAAGTATCGCCTGTGACGTGACGCTATCTGTATTTGAAAATACGCGTCCTTCAGATCTATCGACATGAACCAGTCTCCTCTGCGAATTTGCGCGAGGATTTTCCTGGTCGTGAGCATTCTGAAACTGCGTTTCATTAATGCTTTGTTCAGCCGTCTTAGATCCAATATGGGTCTTTCTTGGGAACCAGAAAATATCTGCTGTACAGCCCCTCTTCGCTTTAAGCCTGAGACACAGGCTCTATAGCCCCTTTGCTCAACAGTTTTGATATTTCGGCGCGAAGTAGGTGTGCTACTTCTGAATTCACCGTAGTCTCGACGCGCGCTGTGAAGCGGCGAAGACGTCGATAAAACTGTAGTGAGTAGCCTTTCTTTATAATGCCTAGCACCCATTCCGAAACCCCTGGAAGCGCTGCCCATGCGTCCGCATGGATGGCTAAGGGCTGGATGCGAAGCGCGCTCTGTTCGCTGGGCGACAGAGGTGCTTCGGTGTGCTGCAGCATAGGCGGGATGCCCGCGACATTCGAGGCGGGGGGCGCGCTGATCACAGTGGGCAGAACGCTCGTCCTCAACCCAACTACGGTGCTTAACCGAGTGAGGGAGGGCTGAGCGGGTCCCGAAGGACTCATGGTGTCTGTGAGTAAGTGTGGGCACGGGGAAGCGGGCACATTTACTGCTTTGGACGCGCTGTCTGCCTGGGCAGAGCGAGCGCGCACAGGTTTCGTTTTTACAGAAAACCTGTGACATGTGTGACATAGTGTTTGTGGGCACTGGGAAGTGGGCACGTTTACTATGTTGTTTGCGCGATCGACCTGAGTCGATTTTATGGGCGCGCGCCCTGTGTGAAGGGCTGTGCTTGTGTGTAGGGATGGGCACAGAGGAGTGGGCATCAGCGCTACATTTATTGCACCATCGGCCGTGGCCGGGATACCAGAAAATACACTCTTTACAGGATTTATCTGGGTAGCCGTAAAAACGGCTTTTGTGTGCAGGCAAGCGGGCAACTGTACGGGCTTGCGCGTTGCAGAAGACGCTGAGACAGTTGCAATTCCTGGGACTGAAACAGCGGCGTGCTTGGGTGAGAGTCCGGCCGCAGCGGGACTCACACACCGGCGCTTTCCTAGGCATGCTAGGATGTTTTCGGGGCTTCCGGTTTCACCACAATCCTCGGCCGCGGCCCACGGGGAGCGGGGCGACGGCTGGCAGAGCGAGAGCGGGGCCTCGAGCTGCGTTGCTGTCGGTGTTGCGATGAAGCAGCAGGAGGGGGAGGCTGTGGCTGAGAGCTCCGTGGGGCCGGTTTAGCACGGCTCGCTGAAGAGCTAGAGCGCTTCGGGAGGAAGTGCTTAAAGGCTTGAGACGCTTTCTGGACCTCGGCGAATCTCTCTACGAACTCGTTGACAGAGGATCCGAAGAGGCCAGCAGAAGATAGTGGGGCGTCGAGGAACGCGGTGCGCTCAGAATCAGCCATATCTGAGAGCGTTAGCCACAGATGTCTCTCAGCTACAGTGGCGGAAGCCATACACCGTCCCATGGCCTGTGCAGCGGACTTAGCAGCGCGGAGAGAGAGATCCGAAGTGCTTCTTAAGTCCGAGAGGCAGATTGCATCAGGTCCCATCTCATCCAGCTGACGGAGAAGATCTCCCTGAAAGATCTGCAGTGTAGCCATGGTGTGTAGTGCAGACGCGGCTTGCCCAGCGGCGGAGAAGATTCGCGCGAGCAGCGTCGACGTCATGCGGCAGGCTTTGGATGGCAACACCGGTTTCGTCCGCCGTCCAGCAGAGGGCGGGCAAAGATGGGTCGCTATCGCCTGTTCCACCGGCGGAAGCGAATGGTAGCCTCTGTTTTTAGCATCGTCTAGCGTAGCGAATGCTGGTGAGACAGACGAACGTGTTCGAGCTGAAAAGGGAGCGCTCCAAGCCTTCGCAACTTCTTCATGAAGCTCAGGAAGAAAGGGGGCAGGCTTGGATTCCGGAGAAGTGCGCTCACCAGGGAGAAAGCTACCATCCAGTCGAGTCTGAGAAGGGGGCTCCGGAGCGGACCACTCAAGGCCGAGGCTCGCCGCGGCCAGCGAGAGTACGCGCATCAGCTCCCTCTCGATGTTAGCTCTTCTGTTAGGTGTACGGGCAGGAAGCGCGAGATCCGCAGAGCTCGCCCAGTCTTCACTGCCCGAGGCTAACAGAGAGCACGAGTCATCATCCCCCGACGCGGCTTTAGAATCAGCTTCCTCTGCTGAAGCGGCGGCAGACAGCGGTCGCTGAGCATCAGGAAGTGATCCAGGCGAAACCGGTGAAGCAGGCGGGCGAACCGGCGAGCTTAGTCGGGCTGGAGAAGGCTCCGGGACCCGCTGAGAGCGGCGCTTCTTACGGCGCGGCAGTACAGCGGGAGATGCAGGCTCGGAGAATACTGCCAGGCGAGTCCTCAGAGTCACCATAGGCATAAGCTCGCAGTGAGGGCAGCCGCCGTCAGCGAGCGCGAGCGCTGCATGGTCTTCACCCAGGCAGGAGACACAGATGACATGACGGTCTCCCTCGCTGAGTGGGGCTCGGCACGAGCCGCATTAGAAGGCATCTTGAAAAAGACGCGAGCTCTTTTACGAGTGTGTGTCGCAGGGCGAACACACACACACACAGAGAGTAAACAGAAAAAGGATATGGGCGCCGGAAAGCGCAGCAGGAACGGCAGTCGAAGGCGGCGTGGGCCAGCAGCTTCCGTGAGTGACTCGTCCCGCTGAAGTGCTTCTCAGACGACGCGTTGCTTCTTCTCGTGATCCAACGATGCATGAGCTTCGCTGAAGAGATGAAAAATCAGTGAATCAGCCTTTTCGAGCTCCTTTTATAGGACTAAGCCACGCCCGTTTCGGCGGGAAGTGGCGAGGAGGGCGCGAAGCCTGACATCACCACAGGCCTCGCTCGATAGGCTTATGCAGTTGCCGCAGAGCAGCCAATGAGCGAGCGAGCCGTCTCGCCCATGGCTGCGTGCTGCTGCAATGCGCTTTACATTATTTCAAAATTAAAGGATAATTTTTTGCTTCAGTATTTCGTGAAAAAGAGTTTTTCCCCTAGTGTTTTCAACGCAGTACGAGAGACCTCTCGTAAGAGAACCTTTATTTTAAAAGTTAAATGTTTATATAAAAATTACAACTAATAAAAACTTAACAAAAAGCAAGGAATTGTTAAATAATAATAAAACCAATTTAAAAAAGTAACAGAAAAATAATATTTTTTCTTTTAATCAGTCTGTTATAATTCATAAATCAAAAAGTAAACATTTAGAAATTGACAAGAATGCAGTCAAATTTTACAAATAAAATAATTTATTGTCTTATTTTTTAATAAAGATCATATGGAACTGGTAATATTATTAAATAAAGCTAAAAAAAAAATTATTCATCCAAGTGCAGTGTGTTGTATTCGTGTTTTATTGATGTAATAAATACATCATCAGCCGGCACGTCAGGTGCATAATGAAATGCGTCGACTGGTGTCAATTTTTTAAAACTCTTTTTACAGTAGTGTATAAAGACAGGAATTTTGACCATGTAATCATTCGGTCGATTGTGGTGTGCGCCGATAATGAAAAGTGACAATAGCCTGGCAGACTGTAGAAGGTAGTTTTCTTATTCCCAGCGAAATAACAAAACAACCTGTCTTTAACGTCTTGATCGACTGGGATACAACAACTCTCCTGGCCTCCCTCTCCTTCTTTTCATGGCGCTTCTGGTGCCCTGATTTATGTTTTCTTTTCCCCCAAATTTTCAGTCAGTTAGTCGCCTGCGCTTTTTGCTGATTAATTTGCGATGCAGAGTTTTTGAAAGAGGAGAGACACGACTTAACCACAGACCACGTCTCTGTTCATAATATGTAAACACTCAATTATTTTGAAGTATCGCCCTGGTCGCAATATTTATTCTGATTACTTTGTGATAAAGATGACTGATAAAGCTATTATATGTAGCTAGTATGAGTAGGCAAGGCAAGGCAAGGCAAGTTTATTTATATAGCACATTTCATACACAATGGTAATTCAAAGTGCTTTACATACTATTAAAAATAATCAGAAGAAATAAGAATATACAAAACAGTTTAAAATAAAGAAACAAGAAAGAACTAAAAATAATTAAAACAGTTTAGAATAAAGAACAGTTTAAAATAAAGAAACGAGAAAGAACTAAAAATAATTAAAACAGTTTAGAATAAAGACTAAAATAAGACACAGTATAAACAGTCGGACAAACAGTGACACAGTGCTCATTCATTAAATGCAAAGTTAAACAGATGTGTTTTGAGTCTGGATTTGAATGTGACTACTGTAGGAGCACGTCTGATCTCCTCTGGAAGCTGGTTCCAGCTGCGGCTGGCATAATAGCTAAAAGCAGACTCTCCTTGCTTAGAGTGAACTCTTGGAACTTCTAGCTGATGTGATCCTAATGATCTGAGTAATCTGTTGGGTTTGTATTCCGTGAGCATATCTGCAATGTATTGAGGTCCTAGGCCATTGAATGATTTATATACTAGTAATAATACTTTAAAATCAATCCTATAAGTAACTGGCAGCCAGTGTAATGACCTGAGGACTGGTGTGATATGATCATATTTTCTGGTTCTGCTAAGAATCCTGGCTGCAGCGTTCTGTATGAGCTGCAAATGTCTTATGGTCTTTTTGGGAAGGCCAGTGAGGAGTCCATTACAATAATCCACCCTGCTGGTGATGAAAGCATGCACTAGTTTTTCTAAGTCTTGATTGGAAACAAAGCATCTAATTCTTGCAATATTTTTCAGATGATAGTATGCTGATTTAGTTATTGCTTTGACATGACTATTGAAACTAAGGTCTGACTCTAAAGACACACCAAGATTCTTGACCTGATTTTTAGTTGTTTGACCTTTAGAGTGAAGGTATGCGTTCACCTTGAGAACTTCATCTTTGTTTCCAAACACAATGATTTCAGTTTTGTCTTTGTTTAACTGTAGAAAGTTTTGGCACATCCAGCTGTTGACTTCATCAATGCATTGAAGCAGAGAGTCAATGGGGCTGTAATCATTAGGCGATAGGGCTAAGTAGATCTGTGTGTCGTCTGCATAGCTGTGGTAAGAGATTTGGTTCTTTCTCATTATTTGGCTCATTGGGAGCATGTACAGGTTGAACAGGAGTGGCGCAAGAATTGAGCCTTGAGGGACTCCGCATGTCATGGGCGTCCACTCAGACTTATGGTCACCTATACTCACATAATAACCTCTCCCATCTAAGTATGACCTGAACCATTTTAGAACTGTCCCAGAAAACCCCACCCAGTTTTCCAGCCTGTCTAGAAGTATTTTGTGATCGACAGTGTCAAATGCAGCACTGAGGTCGAGTAGAACCAGCACTGATAATTTGCCTGAATCTGTATTTAAGCGAATATCGTTTATTATCTTAATGAGCGCCGTCTCTGTGCTGTGATGCGATCGGAAGCCAGATTGAAAATTATCAAAGTATCCATTTGAGTTTAAGAATTTGTTCAGCTGGTTGAAGACAACTTTTTCAATGATTTTGCCTGTGAAAGGAAGATTTGAGATCGGTCTATAGTTGCTTAATATAGTCTTATCCAGATTGCTCTTTTTCAGGAGGGGTTTGACAACAGCAGTTTTAAGGGAGTTTGGAAAACTTCCATAGAAAAGTGAGGCATTTACCACTTCTATGAGATCTGCTTCTAAACAGTCTAACACACTTTTAAAAAAAGATGTGGGAAGTGTGTCAAGGGCGCAGGTTGATGTTTTAAGGTGCTGAACGGTTTCTTTCAGAATTTTGCCATCAATTTCTTCAAAATCAGACATAGTAACTACTTTCTCAGGTTGAAGTCTGATCTGACTGACCCCAGCGCAACTCAAGGATGTGCTGATCACCTTTCTAATATTATTGATTTTCTCAGAGAAAAAGTTAGCAAAATCACTACACTTGCTGTCGGAGAGCATTTCACTGGGAATCTCGCTTGGGGGATTTGTTAGTCTGTCGACAGTAGCGAAGAGATTTCGAGTATTATTTAGGTTTCTGTTTATGATATTGGAGAAGAAAGTCTGTCTAGCTTTGCCTAGTTCCATATTGAAAGCACGAATGGTGTCTCTATAGATGTTATAGTGGATTACAAGTTTTGTCTTTCGCCACATGCGCTCTGATTTTCTGCATTGTCTTTTCATAATTTGCACTGCTGTTGAGTTTCTCCAAGGTGCTTTTTGTTTACCATTCTTCCTGACTTTCACAGGAGCAATATCATCAATTACATTTTTAACCTTTGAGTTAAAAGAATCAAGGAGAGAATCAACCGAGTCAGCAGATATGCTCGGTCTTAGGGATATGGCCTTCATAAATAGTACACTAGTGTTCTCATTTAGGCATCTCTTCTTGACAGACACAGATCTAACTTCAATGGCAGGAGAGATCAATAAATCAAAGAAAATACAGTAATGATCAGAGAGTGCGACATCCTTAATATCATTCAATGAAATGTTTAGACCCTTACTGATAAGTAAATCTAGAGTGTGTCCACGATTGTGTGTGGGCCCATGTACATGTTGAATCAGATCAAAAGTTTTTAAAACAGTATTGATTTCTTTTGTCATATTATTTTCTGCATTATCTATGTGAATGTTAAAATCTCCAGCAATAGTGAAACTGTCAAACTCTGAGGAAATTATTGATAACAGTTCTGTAAAGTCTTCAGCAAAGGCTGAAGAGTATTTTGGAGGCCTGTAAATAGTGATAAGTAAAATCCGTGGAGCACCTTTTAACACAATACCCAGATGTTCGAAAGACGGGTAATTACCAAATGATATTTGCTTACATTGATAGACATCTTTAAAAAGAGCAGCTACACCCCCACCTCTCCTTCCAGCTCTGGAGACACTCATAAAGGTAAAGTTCGGAGGAGATGTTTCATTGAGGATTGTTGCACTGCAGCTGTCTTCTAGCCAAGTTTCATTTAGAAATATAAAGTCCAGGTTGTATGTGCTTATAAAGTCATTGACTAGAAGTGATTTATTTTTAAGTGAGCGGATGTTTAAAAGTGCTAACTTAACAGTCTTGCTTTTTGTGTCCACAATCTTAGTTTGTCGTGTGATAGGCACCAGATTAGATGGGTTTGCTGTACGGCTTTTAAAGGCCTTAGACTTTCTAACATGTGAATGAACAGATGATACAGGAACACTGGGTTCCCGCTTGTTCTGTAAACATTTGAGAAAGTTACTGTTATCACAGCGGGGACCCGGCACAAATCACTTGGAGCTGGTATTGGTTGATTTTGTAACACCTCTAGCAGACGGTGGAAGTTGTGGGCCCTGGCGTTGTGGAAGGGGCCTTAATGCTCGAGGAGGAGGAAGAGGGGGAGGGGGGAGAGGGCGAGCTGCGCCCATAGACTTTGGTGGTAGTGATGTTTTTCTGGTTGATATCTGGGGGCTTCCAGCGAATTGGGTTCCAGCATACACTAGTTTTTCCATTTTCTCTGAGAAACACATCAATGGGGATGTAGGAGATAGTGATAGCGGTGAGAGTGGCTGTGGTGTTAATGGAGGCTGTAATATGCTGTCTTGGCTTTCCTGGTCGTGTTTGGGTGCTGAATCTGTTGTTACTGGTGGCTGTAATGTACTGTCCTGGCTTCCCTGGTCATTCTTGGGTGCTGAATCTGTTGTTTTTGGAGGCTGTAATATGCTGTCCTGGCTTCCCTGGTCATTCTTGGGTGCTGAATCTGTTGTTATTCGAGGCTGTAATATGCTGTCCTTGGGAGCTGAATCTTGTGACATTTCTAATATGTCACAGTCTGACTCTGGTGAGCTCAGTGGGCAGGGCTCAGCTGAAGTTGTGTCCGTGAGCAGAAGATGTTTTGGCTGCATGGTGTTATCATTGTCTTTGTGAGATGTGTCAGCCGCATGTCCATTCAAGTCCTGAAGTGAAGTCCTGTGGTCATTCAAACTGTGTCCAGGTGAGTGTGTGCCATTCTGGTTGATTGGATTGGCAGAAGGATGATGAAGGGAGAAAAGGATATTGTCCTTTAGCACTCTTGAACCCAGTTTGTTTGGAAGATGGCCATTTTGTTGAAACAGTGGCCTCTGATTCCAGAAAAGATTAAAGTTGTCTATGAAGTTCACTCCTTTTATATTACAGGTTTTTTGCAGCCATGAATTAAGCCCAAGCAACCGTGAGAACCTGTTACTTCCTCTAGCTGGAAGTGGTCCACTGATGAACGTTTGTACTTTCAGTCTTTTGAGTGTTTCAAAAAGTTCATTGAAATCCTTCTTAAGCTGTTCTGACTGCTCTTTATGGATATCATTCTTCCCCACATGAACGATGAGTCGATTTGCAGTCTTATGTTTCATCAAAATGTTTTGAATTTCTCTGTTTACGTCAGAGGTTGTTGCTTGTGGAAGGCAGCATGTAGTTGTATCTTTCGAGCTGATATCTCTGATCGTAGAGTCCCCAACTATCAATGTTTTGACCTCGGCTGCGCTCTGAGCTGAGTGCCGCTGTCTGCTTGACCTTGAGCGCCTGTTAGTATCAGAGTGAGCTCCTGGCTGTCTGTGTTCATCCACATTTAACAAATTTGAGCATTCCTCATTCAATAATACTTCAAATCTGTTCTTAAGATGAATAGGTTGTGGAAGACGACCAGTGTTTGTAATCCTTGTAGCTGTGTATGGTGTAGATGAAACTATTTTTGCCTGAGAGAGTCTAATGCCTCTATTTTTGGGTTTTGCCCCCTCTTTGTACCAACGGTTTGTAGGTCGATCGGCTTGTTTCTCTGCACTAGGTATGTTCTGTTGAGGAGCATTAAATTCATGACACTCACCGGCTGTGCGCTGTATTTGTCCATGATGAAACTCTGTTGTGGGTTCCGTCTGGTTTGATCCTACCATTAGCTTTGTTTCAAGAACTGTAATCCTTTGTAAAAGTTTTTGGCAGTTAGTACAGCAAGTAGAATCAAAAGGACGCATTTTCTCTTATCCTTGTGAATGTTTTCTCTTCCGCCGGAATGTAAGCAGTTCAGTTTTCTCTTCCTCGGAATGTAAGCTTCAGTGAATTCTGAAGGAATGAAACTAATTCTGCTTTTTTATAGTAATCCAAGCGTTCTGAGCACTGTGCTGATTCACTGAAGTTAAAATTAGGTGATAAAATGTAATAATAACGAAAGCGATAGAGCAAAGTGCGGAGCAGTAGGCAAAAGCGTCCGACCAGTAGCAAAGCAGGAAGTAACAAAATGCTTTTTCTGTGTCCATATTTGACTAATAATAATGAAAAAAGTGCACTTCAAATGAACATTTCTAAGAAAAATGTTTAATTTTTAATCGTCTTTAATAATAAATATATGTCCAAATTAAAAACTTAATACATGCAAGTAATTATGACTGAAAACATCCAGCAACTAGGGAATACACAGCCATGGATATGTTTATATATAGGGCTATACAGCCATCTTCTGGTTACACAACAGTATTACAGATGGTAAATGCTGCATGACTCTGAGGTAAATATTTAGTACTGTAAAATCCCTTAAAACATTTATATAATTTGTTTGGAATAAATATTTTAAGTCTGCAACTTGTTACTGTATGTGGGAGTTCAAAGCAGTTTGTATTGTTAGATTATAATACATTTCCTCTCTCATTTTCCAGGAAGTGGAGCAACTTTTCCATAAACAAAATTCTGATGCTGACACAGAGTGATGCTGATGGAGTGATAGTACCAGAGATCCACAGTCCCTATCAGACAATAATCTTACTTTGTTCAGTCACATCACCTTTGAATGACTGGGATCTTGATCTTCAGACACCTGATTTATTTTATTTTCATATAAACTAGCAAATATTTTAATTTCCTCTAGATTAAAACAAACACAGTTCACAAGTACACAAGAGGTTGCACTTTATTCTTATTAATCTATGCTGATCTTGGATTAGCATACCAACAGCATATTAATGTTAAGGGCATAGTTCACCCAAAAATAAAATTCTCACTTATTTTACTCACCCTCATGCTGTCCCAGATGCATTTTACTTTCTTTCTACAGATAAACACGAATTAAGATTGTAAGGAAAGTAATCCATCTCTGCGAGTCCTAAAGACACTTTAAACCACACACAGTGAGCGTGACGGTAATCCATGCAACCTCAGTGGATGAATCAATGCCTTCTGAAGTAAAACAATATGGCTAGATAAAAGAAATACTAATAATGTGACTGTTTTAACAATTAAAAATCACTTCCGACCAACTGTCTTACGTACATGGGTTACAATCCACTTGTATTATGGACTCACAGAGATGGATTATTTCCTTTAAAATCTTTGTCTATGTTTATGTGAAGAAGAAAGTCATATACATCTGGGATGGCATGAAGGAGAGTAAATGATGAGAGAATGCTCATTGTTTGGGTGGACTATCCTTGTACTGCTTGTGTCCAGTCACTGCTTTGTTACTTGTACTGCAACAGTAACTGTTTAAAGAATCATTGCAATGTTTAAAATGTATATGAATTTTTAAAATGTATTCTGTATTTGTAATTGTGCATTTTGTATAGTAATGTATATCATGAGAATACTGTGCATTACATGTATATTATGCATGTCATGATCCTGGCTCTTTCCTTCTCTTTTTCTTTCCTTTGTCCCCCTCTGCTGGTTGTATTACGCCCTACCTTCTCTTTTCTCACACTCTTACGCACACACCCATTATCCCTTCATCTCATCACCATCAGCTGGTTCTCATTCACATCTCATCATCACACCTGTTCTCTATCTTTCTCTTTTGTCTACGCTATATCTAGCTCTCTCTTTCGTGTCTATGTTGTCGGATTATTGTTTGACCGTGATGCACGTCGACTGTTACTTCTCTGAAGTTTGTGTATGGTGTGTGTGTGTGTGTGTGTGTGTGTGTGTGTGTGTGTGTGTGTGTGTGTGTGTGTGTGTTTAAATACATTTGTTTAGCTGGTCACTGTAGATGTCTATTTGTTTATTGTAAAACCACTCCAAACAACAATACACGAAGAGTGTGAAAAATATTGAAATAAATGAATTATTTCATAATAAACGCCTCCAGCCGCTCATTTTTTTCCGGAAAGACTCGGTACAGCCTATCTTTCTTTTATAAATATAATAAAACTAAAGACTTTTTGGAGATATGAGGGATGCAATGCTACTCTATAGGTACTCAAAATTAATATGAGATTGACTGAAACTGAGTGTTTCACCCCCCCCCCCCCCCCCCCCCCCCCCTTTAACTGGTTGTATAGTTCACAATTGAAACGGTTGATGATTGTTAAAATATATTTACAATTTTAAATGTTAGAAGATAGTGTTAATTAAATTAAATAAATACAATTATCAATTTAAAAAAAGTGGCAACAAGAACATTCATGTAATGAAATGCCCTTTGAGGTTTGTATCATCTGACAGCAGGCCACGATTGTAATTTTCATATTGTTTAAATTCCTCTTATTTAAGTGATCATTAATTTTGATGGTGTAAATGTATATCATGCTAACAACGAGTAGTGTGATGGCCATGTTTGCCAACCTTGATTACCTGGTTGAAGTGAAACTTTTTTGACGGCTGAATATATCACACACGTTTGTTAGTATTCTCTTTAAATTGTAACAGCTCAACCTAATCAGAGCCTAACATGCAAAGGAATCATCATGAATAAACAAATATTCTCCGAAAACATTGGACACTACAATATTTTAAGTATTATATACAGTACTTTAATGTAGGCCTACAATTACACCTGAATAGACTGAATAGATCTCTTGTGCTCCTAAAAGCTTCTGTCAACTAAGTAGTAGCAGCAAGTAAATAAAGATCAAATAAAAAAAAAAACATAACTTAATATCACTAAAAAAAACTGGAAACCTGAGCTTACAGACGCTCAAATCCACACATAAACACACCACTGATGTCTTCACTTCCAGGTCAAGAAGCTGTCAATCAAAAACTCAGAAGCCAATGAGAACACACTGCTACTAGCCCCGCACCCACGAGAGAAATGTGTCAGAACTCAGGCAGTGTAAACTCAGGCAGTGTAAACGAAAACTCCAGAAGCGTAAACGAAAACTCCAGAAGCGTAAGCGAAAACTCTGGAAGCACATTTGTAATAGTTCAAAAATTTTCATATTGTCTTCTTAATGATTACATTTGGATAGTTTTCTTCTAGAAAGACAAAAAGTTCAGGTGGAGAAAAAAAAACGTACTCGGTTACTAACGTAACCTCGGTTCTCTCTAGAAGAGGGAACGAGTACTGCGTTCGTAGAACGCTGCGGGAAAAGTCTCTTTTCACGAAATACTGAAGCAAAATTATCCTTAATTTTCATATTTGTAAAACGCATTGCGGCAGTGCACAGCCATGGCGAGACGGCTCGCTCACTCATTGGCTGTTCTGCGGCAACTGCATGAGCCTATCGAGCGAGGGCTGATGCAACATCAGACCAATGAGAGTGCTTCGCGCGCTCCTCGTCACATCCCGCCGAAACGGGTGTGGCCATCCCCTATAAAAGGAGCTCGAGTAGGCTGATTCAACTGGTTTTCATCGCCGAAGCGAACCAGAGCGAACCGCGCGCACGGCAGGGAACGCAGTACTCGTTCCCTCTTCTAGAGAGAACCGAGGTTACGTTAGTAACCGAGTACGTTCTCTTACGAGAGTTCTCTCGTACTGCGTTCGTAGAACGCTGCGGGAACCACTTGTAAGACGCCGTGCGTGCTGGGATGAGAAAACACCGACCACTGGAAGCTAGTCCAGGTATACAGTGCATAATCACCCGGTAGACTTCGGAGAGTCTGGAGGGGGGGGGGGGGGGGGGACAACCACCCTCAGATAGCTGCGTCCTAAGACGCGATATAACATCACATAGGCAGGGGGAGGCCTGGCTAATGTGGGAAATGTGGGTCTTACGTAATTTCGCCCAAATGGATGCGCCCTTAAGCGCGATACAGCGTCACATAGGCAGGGAGAGCCTGGCTGATGTGGGAAATGTGGGACTTACACACTTTCGCCCAAATAGGTGCGTTCTAGACGCGATATAACATCACATAGGCAGGAGGGAGCCTGGCTAATGTGGGAAAAACATGGGTCTTACACAATTCTGCCCAGAAAACTTCGGCGGCGCTGTGCGTCTACGATATCAGTGCCGTGTTTAGACAGCTGACTCGAATACACCGAAAATACTTGGCTTGCAAGTGCGGTGAAGTCTTCGGTGGCGCTGTGCGCCTGCGAAATCAGTGTCCTGGTTAGACAGCTGATTCGGCTAAACCGAAAACAACCTGGCCTGCAGGGCGGGAACTTCTAGGTTGTAGAACCTTATGAATGTAGACGGCGAGGCCCAGCCCGCCGCCGTACATATTTCCTGTAAGGAAATCCCGCTAGACCAGGCCCACGATGAGGCAACGCCTCTCGTGGAATGCGCTCTAATGCCCAAGGGGCACTGAAGGCCCTTGGTGGTATAAGCCATGTTATGGCGTCAACCACCCACCTGGACAGGCTCTGTTTCGAAACAGCCGTTCCCTTGGAACGTCCACTGAACGAGACAAAGAGCTGCTCCGTCTGTCTGAAGGCAGCGGAGCGGGACACATAAGCTCTTAAAGCCCTAACGGGGCAAAGACAGCTCGAGTCCCCTTCCTCGTTTGATCCCGGCAGGGCAGACAGGGAAATAACCTGAGCCCTAAACGGAGTGTTGAGGGATTTCGGCACGTAGCCGTGCCTAGGTTTGAGTATGACTTTGGAGTCATTGGGCCCAAACTCCAAGCACGTTGGACTCACAGAGAGCGCGTGCAGATCGCCTATGCGCTTCACCGAAGCGAGGGCCATCAAAAACACCGTTTTGAAAGACAGATGTTTGAGGCTGACAGATTGGATAGGCTCAAAGGGGGGACCTTTCATGGCTGCCAAGACCGTAGAAAGGTCCCACACCGGGACTGAGGGAGGTCTGGGGGGATTCAGCCTCCTAGCTCCCCTGAGGAAGCGGATGACTAAATCGTTCCTTCCCAGTGACTGGCCTGGCGTTGCTGTCGAGCACGCTGCGATAGCCGCCACATAGACTTTGAGCGTGGAAGGGGATCTGCCCTTGTCCAACAGCTCTTGTAGGAAGGAGAGAACCTCCGTCACCTCACAATCGAGGGGTGACAGGCCCCGAGCTGTACACCAGCTGGAGAAAACCGACCACTTCGAGGCATAAAGCCGCCTGGTGGAAGGCGCTCTAGCCTGAGTGATGGTGTTCAGCACTCCATCCGTGAGACTAACGGGTAACCGTTGAGCGTCCACGCATGAAGGGACCACAGCTCTGGGTGTGGGTGCCAAATCGAGCCCCTGGCCTGCGAGAGGAGATCTCTCCTCAATGGCACTGGCCATGGAGCGGAGTCTGCTAACTGCATCAGGACTGGAAACCAGGCTTGGTTGTCCCAGAACGGTGCTATAAGCAGTACTGGGCATTTCACTTCCCTGACTCGCTCCAGCACCTGAGGTAGGAGGGAGACTGGGGGAAACGCGTATAGCGGGCAGTGCGGCCACTTGTGGGACAGTGCGCTGTCGTTCTTCGAAAAGAACACGGGGCAATGAGCGTTTTCTGGGGACGCGAATAGGTCCACCTCCGCCCTGCCGAATCTCTGCCACAACAGCCGGACTGTTTGTGGGTGTAGAGACCATTCGCCCGTGGGAACGTTGTTCCTGGACAGCCTGTCTGGACCCAGGTTGAGTGTCCCGGGCACATGCACCGCTCTCAGCGAGCGCAGGTTGCGCTGAGCCCATATTAGGAGGCGCTCGGCCAGCCTGAAAAGGGAACTGGATCCGAGACCGCCCTGGCGATTTATGTAGGACACCACGGCCGTGTTGTCCGAGCGGACTACGACGTGTTGGTCCTTGATGTGGGGACAAAAGCGCGTCAGCGCGTTGTGAACTGCTAGCATTTCCAGGCAGTTGATATGCTGGAGCTTTTCTCGTTCTGACCAAAGGCCAAAGAACGGCCTGCCCTCGAGCAGCGCTCCCCATCCCGAGGTGGATGCGTCCGTAGACACCACTTTCACTCTCGAGGAAGTCCCCAGGCTTACACCTGAACGGTACCAATCGCCCGCCGCCCATGGTCTCAGGGCTGCTGCGCAGTCTTGATCGACTTTGAGGCGCAATCGGCTGAGTGCCCACGCTCCGCGTGGCACTCGCGCTTTCAACCAGAACTGCAGAGGGCGCATGCGAAGCAGGCCCAGCTGGAGAACTGATGATGCTGAGGCCATGAGGCCCAGCATCCTCTGAAACCGTTTGAGCGGGATAATCGCACCGCAGCGGAAGGACCTCGCTGCGTGCTGTATGCGCAGCGCGCGCTGTTGCGACAGCTGCGCCGTCATAGAACGAGAGTCCAGAACGATGCCCAGAAACGATATAGTTTGGCTGGGGTTCAGGGAGCTCTTCGTCCAATTGATCATGATACCAAGATTCTCGAGGTGATCGAGTAACATGGTTCTGTGCTCCACGAGCTGAGATCGTGATTGAGCTATGATCAGCCAGTCGTCCAAATAGTTCAGCACTCGCATGCCCCTGAGTCTGAGGGGAGCGAGCGCTGCGTCCATGCACTTCGTAAATGTACGGGGTGCCAGGGACAAGCCGAATGGCAGGACTGTATACTGGTATGCCCGACCCTCGAAGGCGAATCTCAAGAATCGCCTGTGGCGTGACGCTATCTGTATTTGAAAATACGCGTCCTTTAGATCTATCGACATAAACCAGTCTTCTCGGCGAATGTGCGCGAGGATTTTGCTGGTCGTGAGCATTTTGAAACTGCGTTTCACTAAAGCTCTGTTTAGTCGTCTTAGATCTAGTATGGGTCTGATACCACCGTCCTTTTTGGGGACTAGGAAGTATCTGCTGTATAGCCCCCCTTCGCTTTGAGCTTGGGATACATGTTGTATCGCCCCTTTGCTCAACAGTTTTGATATTTCGGCGCGAAGTAGGTGTGCTACTTCTGAATTCACCGTAGTTTCGACGCGCGCTGTGAAGCGTGGAGGGCGTCGACAAAACTGTAGCGAGAAGCCTCTCTTTATAATGTCTAGCACCCAGTCCGAAACCCCTGGAAGCGCGGCCCATGCGTCTGCATGGCCGGCTAGGGGTTGGATGCGAAGCGCGCTCTGTTCGCTGTGCGACGGCGGCGCTTCGGGGTGCGCTAGCATAGGCGTTACGCCTGAGACATTTGAGGCGGGGAGCGCGCGTAATACAGCGGGCAAAACGCTCATCCTCGACCGCGCTACAGTGTTTATCTGAGCGGGGGAGGTCTGAGAAGGTCTCATGCAGCCTACAAGTGAACGTGGGCGGGGACCGGGCACGTTTACTGCTTTGGCCGCGCTGTCTGCTTGAACAGAGCGGGCGCGCACAGGTCCCGTTTTTACAGGGAGCCTGTGGCTTGCCAGACATAGTGTTTGTGGGCACTGGGAAGTGGGCACTTTGACTATGTTTGGGGCGCGATCGAACTGCGTCGATCTTATGAGTACGGGCCCTGTGTGCAGGGCTGTGCTTGTGTGTAGAGATGGGCACAGAGAAGTGGGCATCAACACTACATTTATAGCACCATCGGCCATGGCCGGGACACCAGAAAATACACTCTTTTCGGGATTTATCTGGGTAGCCGTAAAAACGGCTTTTGTGTGCAGGCAAGCGGGCAGCTGTGCGGGCTTGTGCTCTGCTGAGAACGCTGAAGCAGTCGCAATTCCTGGGACTGAGACAGCGGTGCGCTTTGGTGAGGGCCCGGTCGCAACGGGGCTTACACACCTGCGCTTTCCTAGGCGTGCTAGGATTTCTTTGGGGCTTCCGGCTTCAACACAACCCTTGGTCGCGGCCCGCGGTGAGTGGGGCGGCGGCTAGTAGAGCGAGAGCGAGGGCGTGAGCTGCGCTGCTGTCGCTGTGAGGGGGCGGCCGAAGGCGGGGGCTGAGGCTGTGAGCTCCGAGGGGCCTGTTTCTCACGGCCCGCTGCAGAACTGGGGCGCTTCGGCAGGAAGTGCTTGAACGCCTGTGACGCTTTTTGGGCTTCGGAAAATCTCTCCACGAGCTCGGAGAGAGAAGATCCAAAAAGGCCAGCGGAGGATAGCGGGGCGTCGAGGAACGCGTTGCGCTCTGCATCAGCCATCTCCGTGAGCGTCAGCCACAAATGCCTCTCGGCTACGGTAGCGGAAGCCATACAGCGTCCCATGGCTTGTGCTGCAGCCTTGGTAGCGCGGAGGGAAAGATCCGACGCGCTTCTCAGGTCCGCGATGCAGATAGCTTCAGGTCCTATCTCGTCCAGTTTGCGGAGGAGATCGCCTTGGAAAACCTGAAGCGTGGCCATGGTGTGGAGAGCCGATGCCGCCTGCCCAGCGGCGGAGAAGATCCGCGCGAGCATCGACGACGTCATGCGGCAGGCTTTTGACGGCAGCGCAGGCTTAGTCCGCCGTCCAGCAGAGGGCGGGCAAAGGTGGGCTGCTATCGCCTGTTCCACCGGCGGCAGAGTGAGGTAGCCTCGGTCCTGAGCATTATCCAGGGAGGAAAATGCTGGGGATACAGACGAACGTGTTCGTGCAGAAAAGGGAGCGTTCCAGGCCTTCGCCACTTCTTCATGAAGCTCAGGAAGAAACGGAGCGGGCTTAGACACAGGAGAAGTGCGCTCACCAGGGAGGAAGCTACCATCAAGCCGGGTGCGCGAGGGGAGTTCCGGTGCAGACCACTCGAGGCCGAGGCTCGCCGCGGCCAACGCGAGTACTCGCATGAGCTCCCTCTCGATGCTAGCTCTAGCCGACGGCTTTCGGGCAGGAGGCGTGAGATCCGCAGAGCTCGCCCAGTCTTCACTGCCTGAAGCTAGCAGAGAGCAGGAATCCTTTTCGACCGACTCGACTTCAGAAACAACTTCCTCAGATGAAGCGGCGGCAGACTGCGGGCGCTGAGCATCAGGAAGTGCTTCGGGGGAAGCCGGTGAAGCTGGCGGGCGAGCCGGCGAGCTTTGTCGGGAAGAGGTGGGTTCCGGGGCCCGCTGCGAGCGGCGCTTCTTACGGCGCGGCACCGCGGCGGGGGGCGCAGGCTCGGAGAACTGTGCCAGGCGAGTCCGCAGAGTCACCATCGGCAAAAGCTCGCAGTGAGGGCAGCCGCCGTCAGCGAGCGCGAGCGCTGCGTGATCTTCGCCCAGACAGGAGACGCAAATAACATGGCGGTCTCCCTCGGTGAGCGGGGCTCGGCACGAGCCACAGGATGGCATCTTGAAAAAGACGCGGCTCTTTTAGGGGTGAGTGTTCGGGGAACACTGCACACACACACACAGAACAGAGCAGATAAAGGATATGAAGCGCCGGAAAGCGCAGCAGGTACGGCAGTAGAAGGCGGCGAAGGCCAGCGGCTTCAAGGGCTCGTCCCGCTGAAAAGCTTGCCTCGACGACGCTTGCTTCTCCGTGATCCAGCGATGCGTGAGCTTCGCTGAAGAGATGAAAATCAGTTGAATCAGCCTACTCGAGCTCCTTTTATAGGGGATGGCCACACCCGTTTCGGCGGGATGTGACGAGGAGCGCGCGAAGCACTCTCATTGGTCTGATGTTGCATCAGCCCTCGCTCGATAGGCTCATGCAGTTGCCGCAGAACAGCCAATGAGTGAGCGAGCCGTCTCGCCATGGCTGTGCACTGCCGCAATGCGTTTTACAAATATGAAAATTAAGGATAATTTTGCTTCAGTATTTCGTGAAAAGAGACTTTTCCCGCAGCGTTCTACGAACGCAGTACGAGAGAACTCTCGTAAGAGAACTCCACCTCCAAATGCGAATGCGCTTACAAAAGCGCATTTGTAAGTTCAGATCAGCGATTGAAATATGAGAAATAGTTTGCAGTGTATTAAAACATGCAGTGTATTAAAAATTTGCCTGCGATTTATTCTTTTTCAGTTTCAAAGATATTTTATTTAGTTTCAATTTATATTTTCATTAGTTTCTTGAAAAGCTACGTTCATTTTTATTGGCACAAGAATAATTCCATACAATTAAAGTAATGAAAAAAATGAAAATTCTGTCATCATTTACTATATATATATATATATTACAAAATATATTTTACTCTAAAACTGTAATAAAATTAAAGCCAAAAATCTGAACAAGTTGTGTTTCAAAATTTAGGTTGATATCTCAAAAAATTTGCTTTCAGTAAAATTTTATTTGAGCGCAGTACCACACTTTTTCACTAGATGGACAGCCAAGCTTCCTTACTGACCATATAAGGGTGCCTCAATTTTCATATATGTTTTGAGTGATCTGAACCATGTATTTCCATAATTTTCATAGAATTTATGAAGTAGACATCCTAAACAGAAATAGTATGGGTGGGTTGGCAGTATTTGATTAGATTTCAACCTCTAATAAACACATAAAAAGAGCGCAAATGTGCGTTATAGCTCGCTGCCACATCTCAAATCGAGAATCCATAATATTTTTCACCATCACCACCATTCAACCTGAAAAAAGTCATAAAACCATTCCAATGACTCTGTCAGCTGTTCAGTTGAGGTAAAAAACCTGCATTCACCTTTAATTCAGTATTTCTGGAGCATGACATTTCATGGGTGTGACAAGCTTATCAAGTCTTCTGAACAAAATAAGGGTGTGTGGGATGTCATGGCAAGAAAAAAAAGAAAAGAGAACATTCCACAGGTGTCGAGTATAAAACCAGATGCACATGGGCGAGAAAGCACCATTTTATGCTAACTTCCTGACCAACCAGATTCTTACAGGTAAAATGCGTATTTTTCTTTTTGATGAATGTATTAATTTTATCTAATGCATTTAATATTTAAATATTTAAATGCATTTTTTTATTTATTAATTCTGCTAAATATATTTTGTTTTCAAACATATATTTAGCAGATACATGAGCTGATACATGAGCTTTAGCTATAACACATGGGACAGCATAATATGAAATTAGAAAGTCACAGACCATTTTTGTGTTTGTAGTTTGTCTTTATAGAAAGCTTCTCTGAGTGAAAAATGCCTCCTCCTCATAAGCGCCACGACACCACAACGGATCATCATGTAGGTTCTCCGACTAATCCTATGGCGTTCCTGGGTCAGGACTATAAGAAGCTGCTCCACCAATCTCTCCAAAGAAAGAAGCTGTACACTGATGAGTTGTTTCCTCCAAACAGCAGCTCTATTGGCACTCTGGCTAAAGACTCTGATCTGGACCTCAAAAAGATCAAGTGGAAAAGGCCATCAGTATGTAAACAATGTTCATTAAAATAAATAATTTTAATTCTCTCTTCATATCCATGGTATGAATATAAGTATTCTTTGATCATTCTGTCTAAACAGGAATTAGTGTCACCTAATAAACCTTTCTTCACTGTTGATGGAATATCCAGGTTTGACTACAAACAAGGGGACTTAGGTAAGGCTGGGTTTATTTGAGTAGTTCGGCTTAGGCTGCATCATCTTAAATGAAAAATGTGATAAAAAAATTCTTAAAATAGTGCACTGTAGGCTATAGGGGATATGGAATGATGTTGTAAATAGACAGTGTAAATAGGCTTTCCACTGGGGCGAATGAAGTCTGGTTTCACGTTAGTGTCCCGCAAACTGCCGCAGCTCCGGTCCATAGACATGATAGCACAGAGTGTGTACTGTACATTCTCCTCAGTCTGCTCATCGCCGTGGGCGGCCTTCTGCGTCTGCCCTCGCTCCCGCGACGCAGTAGCAGCCTCCACCTAAAGTGTGTACATTGTCACATTTGTCATTGTTTGTTTCCTATATTGCATGTATACATTGGTCAAACTCTATTCAGATTTGCACATTTTTATTTGTGTTTAGGAAACTGTTGGTTTTTAGCTTCAATTGGGGCTTTGACCTCGACAGATGAGAAGACATCGGTTATGACTAAAGATATAATAAACCAAGTCATTCCAGCTGATCAGTCATTCAGCAGAAATTATGCAGGGATATTTCACTTCAGGGTGAGCTGAATTAGATAATTCAATGTTAATGAATCTTTGAATGATTTTCCCTGGTTTAGCCTCTCTGTAATTTATCTTACAGTTCTGGCGGTTTGGTAAATGGATTGACGTTGTCGTTGATGATCTACTTCCAACAGTCGATGACAATCTCATTTTTGTTCTTTCAAAAACATCGAATGAGTTTTGGCCTGCTTTACTGGAGAAGGCTTATGCAAAGTAGGTGGCAGTAGAGGCTTTGAAATAAACACTGAATCAATTGAATTATTGTTTCTTGTCTCAAAAATATTGGTTGGATAATGGATGCATGATCTTTCCTTTGATTTGTCTCTCTTGGATTTGTATGTTGTTGTGTGGAGTATCATTTTAAAGTTTTCAGTTATATGTATAAACAGGGCATATTACATCATATTCATTAAATCGTGTCTGTGACATTGTAGCATTTACATTGCACCATAAAACGGTTCTTGCCTTGACAGGGTGTGTGGATCTTATGAGGACCTGGATGGTGGATTCATATCTGAGGCCCTGATGGACTTCACTGGTGGGGTGCACATTGAGTTTGCGCTGAATGAAGCTCCTCCTTATCTGTGGGACATTATGGATCGAGCAGCCAAGTCAAAAACCCTTATGGGCTGTGCTACTTACAACGGGGTAAGACCTCACCTGCAGTAATCCTGGATCTATTTTTCTTTGACAAATAATTGTTGGCATAAATCTTTATTAAAGTTGACAAATTTAAATAGACAAATGCTTAAGAGTCTATGCATTGCAGTGATTATTATGTTTCTAGCATGTTAAATGTTTGGCAACAGTTCTTCGTGTTAATTTACGTGTTCTAAATACTCAACTTTATGAAAGTCCTTCCATGGACTGAAGGACTTGTTTGTTTTTGATTTAAGGAAACACGTGAACCTGTGTCATCCAGTGGCATAGTTGGGGGTCATGCTTACACTGTGACAGGGGTTTCCAAGGTAAGACCACAGAAAATCAATTCTCATAGCAACCAAATACCTGCAGTGATGGACATTCGTTTCAGACGACAGACGTCCCTTTGCTTTTTTAGGTTTATTCCTAAAACCATAACATCTTCCTGATTATGCGTGCATGAACTTTTGTACTTTTTTTGTATGTTAACGCCCCCTCTACTTATTCATGTATACGCTATTACCTGCCCTCTTAAATGTTTTAGTCTGACAGCATCATTCTTGGTTTTCAGGTGATGAGTAAAGGAAACCCAGTTCATCTGGTGAGAGTATTAAACCCATGGGGAGACACAGAGTGGAATGGAGACTGGAGTGACGGGTTAGTGTTGCTAATTTGCTTTTATGTACTGAGTAACAGCTTTAGTACTTTATTCTTTATTGACAAACTTGCATCCACATATTGTCACTGACAGGTGGAAATCTCATATCTGTATATTTAGCCAATGAAAAGTATTGAAAAAGAGCTTGTGACTAAACTTTCTATCTCCATTGTATCCTCAAACTGTCGGTAAACCGCCTCTATCGCAAATGAAGTGCCATCTTGCAGTGCAAGGGTAAATAAAGAACTGGTTCTTTGAGTAAGTACAGCATTTGTATTATTTAAGAAACACAATATATATATATATATATATATATATATATATATATATATATATATATATATATATATATATATATATATTCATATATAATATGTCTTAGTCAAGCATTTGTGGTCAAGCCATTGCCAGTTCTGTATGGAAGCTTATAAGTAGCAATATTCAATTTGAAATGTAATATGAAAAATGACAATGCAATATGTAAAATGGCAATGCATTTCTGTATTTAAATTTGAATTTTACCATACATTTGTGCAACGTTTGGTGCAAAATGAAAATGAAAATTCAATTATATAATTTACATTTGCCATTTCATACACTAGTTTTAATATGTAAATTGAATACATATTTTAACGCTTTATAAGTTGCAAAGTTAAAATTAAAATGGATTACAGAAATGATTAGATATGTTTAGCATGTTCAAGCAAAAACTGTAGCAAAATTGTAATTTAAATGTTATTTTTTCTTAATTGCATTTACACTCACAGTTCAGTTTTACGCCAGCCCAACAGGAAGTCGGTTATTATGTTGTTTGGAAAACGCATACAATGGAATGTGAAATACTCCTCCTAGGGAATTCATCCGATCGCCACCAAACTCGGTGTGAATGAAGTCAAGACACTGAGGATGAATTCTTGCGAACGGATTTTTGATATCTCGAACGGTTTGGCCGTGGTGAGGAAACGAATTTATGGCAAATAATGGGACACAGAAAGTGTGTTATAACTTCTGCATACATTATCTGATCTTGATGAAACTTCCGCAGTGTGTTCGTTGTAAGAGTCCGATCACATGGATGTGACTATTGTGAGTCAAAGTTATAGCGCCACCAACTGGCAGTGTGTGCTTTGAAATGCTTTGAAATCACTCTCTTATTTTTACCCGATTTGCTTCAAACTTTATGTGTATAATGTAAACACACGGCAGATGTAGACCTGTGAAAGGATTATTAATATCTTAGATACTGTTGCTGTGGCAATGCATCAAACTTTAATATTCTTTTCAGATGCTTTTGAGACTCTTCACATGCTTGAAAATGCATGAAACTCGACAGACACATCACATTTATTATCCAGTAGACGTGCAAAGTTTCAGAAATGGGCGTGGTGAGGGGCTCAGTAGCGTCACCTTTAGTCAAAAATGGGGGCTTAGTTTTTCCTAGAATCACAAAAATCGGTATGTATATTGTTCTCATCGAGCCAGACAACTTTCTAATTTACAGTTATTAACTCCCACCAACAGGAAGTCAGATATTTTGGTTTGAATGTGATTTTTTGGAGAATTCTCTCTCTCTCTCTCTCTGTATCTGTGTCTCTGTGTGTGTGTTAGAGGTCTGCACGGGCTTTAAACTGAAGCCTGAACCCAGCCCGTACCTGCGATCATTTAACCCGACCCGACCCGACCCGACAATTACATTTACATGTTAAGCCCGAACCCGACCCGAACCCGAGGTCCACTCTATTTCTCACAGCAAATAAATACCATTTTTGAGAGAAAGAGCCTGTGTGTCTGTGGTCTGTGTAGCCTATGCACACATTGCACATCGAGAAGAAAGCGAAAACATTGCAAAGCGAGAAGAAACCGCTCTGGATGAAATGTGAATTTTAAAACAAATTAAATGAACAACAGCAATAACTTAAATAAAAGTGCTTTAAAAAAAAAAACATTTTGTTTGTTTATATATATATATATATATATATATATATATATATATAGCTGCGAGCAGCGATTACGGGCCAAAGCCGGCGGCACCGCCACCGCGGCGGCACCCCTTTAGGTAACTAAAGGCACCGGAGTTGCGGTGCCACCGGCTTGGGTCCGTAATCGCTGCTCGCAGCTACTGTATATTTCTTATTACTATTAACTGTAATATCCAATAATGTTGGAGATCCTATAGTTTTTCCTTACAAATGCATAGGCCTATTACTCTTGAGATCACATAATATGACAAAGCTCCGTTGGTATTCGGTATTAATAATAATAATAATAATAATAATACATTTTATTTGTTTGCCGCCTTTCTGGACACTCAAGGTTGCCTAATAGCTACCGAAAAATGTGACCACTCTTTATTTATTTATAACTGAGTGTAGTGTTCAATAAAGTGACGAATGTGATGTGTGACCATCTCTGTTTATGGAGCGCTGTATAATCATAAAATATGAGGCAGACATGCGAGTCCCCTTTCTATTTTATAAAGCATATTGATCAGGTATTAATACATATGTAGCCTACATTGTCACGGAATCTGACGGGTCAAATTCATCGACCTAGCCTTTTTTGGGTAAATGTGGAGCAGGTCGAGGGCTGGCGACGTCATCGTCTATAATTCAGTGTCTAATATTTTAAACAACGAAGCAGCACACGAAACTTTAACCGGCACAAACAAACAAGACTATTTTGGGTGAATATGGAGCAGGTATGTCGTGGAAAAGTTCATTTATTTCAGGAATTCAACTTTACAGGTGAAACTAATATATTATATAGACTCATTACATGCAAATTGAGATATTTCAAGCCTTTATTTGTTATAATTCTGATGATTATGGCTTACAGCTTATGAAACCCACAAAATCAAAATCTCAGAAAATTCTAATATTACATGAAATCAACAAAAAAAAGGATTTTAAATACAGAAATGCTGGCCCTCTGAAAAGCATATGGTATCATGGATATCATGCATATCCCATCTACCAGGACATTTTCAGAGCACTTCATGCTTCCTTCAGCAGACAAGCTTTATGGAGATGCTGACTTCATATTCCAGCAGGACTTGGCACATGCCCACACTGCCAAAATAACCAAAACCTGGTTAAATGACCATGGGATTACTGTGCTTGATTGGCCAGCAAACTCGCCTGACCTGAACCCTATAGAGAATCTATGGGGCATTGCCAAGAGAAAGATGAGAGACATGAGAGCGAACATTGCAGATGAGCTGAAGGCCGCTATTGAAGCATCCTGATCTTCATAACACCTCCGCAGTGCCACAGGCTGATAGCATCCATGCCACGCTGCATTGAGGCAGTAATTCATGCAAAAGTGGCTCAAACCAAGTACTAAGTACATACTGTATGCATGATTATACTTTTCAGAGGGCCAACATTTATGTATTTAAAATTCTTTTTTTTGTTGATTTCATGTAATATTCTAATTTTCTGAGATTTTGAATTTGGGGGTTTCATAAGCTGTAAGCCATAATCATCAAAATTATAACAAATAAAGGCTTGAAATATCTCACTTTGCATGTAATGAGTCTATATAATATATTAGTTTCACCTGTAAAGTTGAATTCCTGAAATAAATGAACTTTTCCACGACATTCTAATTTATTGAGAAGCACACACACACACACACACACACACACACACACATATATATATATATATATATATATATTACAGAGTTATATTACAACACACACTACACACAAACACACATGCGTAGTAATAATAATCTAAAGTGAGTGGCTTGAATTTTTAATAATTGAAATGAAACAGAACTTCTGCTTTTAATGTCATTTTACAATGGATATTCAAATGTGAAATCATGAATATAGAACCAAAAGTAATAATATATATTTTATTAATACTACACAGAACAAGAGATTAATCTATATTCTCGCCAAAATGTTGGATAGATTTGGAGTGCTTAACGTAAACAAGCTGTTAATAATGTGCATGCGTCACAAAAACGGAATTCTTAACGCGTTCATGTATAACACAGCCACTTTTATACACACAAAACAAATATAAAATTACAATTTGAAGAATTCTCTCATCTGTGCAGAAAAATAGCCCAAATGATGCTGCTTCCTCATGAACTTCAGTGCCAAGCTCGTCATAAACCCAGGCCTCGGCGCGACTGGAGGCGGGAATGCATAACGTTACTTTCATGAAGGCTGTCAACAAACCAAAATGAAAGCTAAACGTAACAAATAAGCACATTCCAACCTTTACAGTCTATGATTCCAACACATTTATTTTAAACGTAAAATCACCTTCATCCAGGAAATCAAATCGGCATGAGAAACTTTCACATTCTTCTGTAACGTTACATCTCTGCATCTCATGAACTTGACGAGCTTCCTAGTCCTGACAAAAACGCGCAGTTAATCATTTCTAAATGTGTTCACCACCATATTTTACTAAAAATGTTGACAAATGTATTAACAATTTAATTTTAAAAAGATAAAAGCAATTAAACCTACCGTCTCGGTCGCATGAAGATAAAATGGCGTCGTCGTCTTGTGAGGCAGCAGTCATCGAGGGGCGGAGTCAATACAATTCGGCGCGTTCTTTTGCACTTTCAGTGTAAAAATAAAATTACACCCTGAAGAGGAGTAGTTTTTAACAATGTAGATTGTTAATTTAACTCTTTGGGAATTAATAACTTTTTAACACTGCATTTTTTACACTGCCGATTTTACTGTGCACTAACCCCCTCAAACCCCACCCTCAAATACATCTTGTCGGTGATTGGCTGGAGCACTGTTTGCTGTGTTTCATGGTATGGGTGAGTCTAGTTTGTTTTTCTTGCTGTTTGTGGAGCCTGTGGTGTCTACAGAGACCGCGTTTTTTTACAGTGTGTTCAGGGAACAGGCAGCTAGCGGATAGTGAGATGTTTGCTGTATGTGACAAAAAATGTTTTGGCCTAAAAAACGTGTGACATGACTTAGAGCACCTTTAATCTAGTTAGGTTCTCTGTGTTTGAACGCGTTAACGCGTAAATGATGTGTTAACACGTAAATTGCGTGTTAACCCTCTAGGCGCCACGGTCGAGTTTACTCGACAAGATGCGGCACTGAATAAAACGGCCGATTTTGTCAAATAGGGTGTCAAATTTCGTTCGACCTCCCCTCCACTAGATTGCAGACATGTCATACTTCATCCCAGACTAAAAAAAAAGTCATGCTTCTATACAAAATCTTTGAGCTAGAGCGCATTGAATCAGTGCGAACAAAAGCGGAGCTAGTGTGCGAGTGAGCCATTTTATCAGAGCAATGTTGTCAACGTCAGCGAGTATTTGCATTAGATTCTTCTTCTTCTTATTATTATTATTATTATTATTGTTATTATTGTTATTTAATGGCATCAATAAAGCTGATGAAGTGTTGGGTCTTCTATTCGCGGACTCTGAGGCATACAGAAGGTGAGGGGCATTTTTGGGGGAAAGAAGTGCTGCATTTTATAATTTAAACATGTGACTTTTCATGAAAATTCTATAATACATGATGGCCGCCACCATATGACGTCATAATATGCAAATTAGATGGGACAATGTAAACCCTACATAAACTTTGGGTCATCCTTAATATTTCTCTTAAGAACTAATTCTCTTATCACTTTTAAGTTATAGCCTTTTGAAATTAAGATGTCAAAATCGAACGGTTTAGGAAAAAACCTCTGGCGCCTAAAGGGTTAACGTGTTAACATGCCAGTTTCACACGTTTTGGCACTTTTGGCCTTCCATACTTCTTCAGCGCGATTTCCTACTGATAAAATTTGCGTCTCCTGTTGACGCCACAGTTCTCTTACGAGAGGTCTCTCGTACTGCGTAATATCTTACGCTCGGGGAAAACGTCTTTTCCACGAGATATTGAAGCCAAAAAAATTATCCTTATAATTTTGTATTATTGCAAAACGCGTTGCAGGAGCACGTGGCCATGGGTGAGACAGCTTGCGGGCCCATTGGCTGCTCTGCGGCAACTGCATCAGCCTACCGAACGAGGCCTGAGGTGACGTTAGTCCCGCCTGAGGTGACGTTCGTCCCGCCGAAACGGGCGTGGCTTAGCCCTATAAAGGAAGGCTCGGGACAGCTGATCCCTGATTTTTCATCTCTTCAGCGAAGCTCACGCATCGTTGGATCCCGAGAGAAGCCGCGCCGTCTGAAGAAGCCTTTCAGCAAGACGAGCCATCATCTGAAGCTGCTGGCCACGTCGCCTTCTACTGCCGCTCCCGCTGCGCTATCCGGCGCCTATATCCTTTCTCTGCTACTGTGTTTTGTGATATGTATGTGTGCTCGCTGCCGCGACACACACTCTCATTGCACTAAAAGAGCCGGGCGTCTTTTTCAAGACGCCCCCTTTCCTGAGGATCACGCAGCTCTCGCGCTCGCTGACGGCGACTACCCTCACTACGAGCCAATTGCCTATGGACGGGGACGGGGTTCGTTTTTCTTTACGTTACAAGAAAGCTACCCTGTCCCTGCGCGCGTCACTCACCGGCGAAAGGAGAAAAGAGTGTTCTTAGTCCCGCCTCGGCTGTACTGGCCTCTTTTCTCTCACATTTCTCAGTTCCCCCGATCGGGCGACTGGAAATATCAGTATTGCAGCAAGCGAGTCTGTTATAAATACGCACGCCTGCCAGCAAACGCCGAAGAATACATGTTGACGCTCTCTTATATGCTCAGCGCATCCAAAAGCCTGTGTTTCCCCCTGTGGCTCAGTTCCCTCCCTCACTCGGTTAAACACCGCAGCGGGGTCGAGCGCGAGCATTCTGCCCGCTGCGATCAGTGCGCTCCCCGCCTCAAATGTCACAGGCATAACGCCGTTATTTCAGCACACCGAAGCACCTTTGTAGCCCAGCGAGCAGAGCGCGCTTCGCATCCAACCCCTAGCCAACCACGCAGATGCGTGGGCAGTGCTTCCAGGGGTTTCGGAGTGGGTGCTAGACATTATAAAAGGAGGCTATTCGCTACAGTTTTGTTGGCGCCCTCGCCGCTTCACAGCGCGCGTCGAAACCACGGTGAATTCAGAAGTAGCACACCTACTTCGAGCCGAAATATCAAAACTGTTGAGCAAGGGGGCTATAGAGCCTTTATCTCAAGCTCAAAGCGGAGGGGGGCTGTAGAGCAGATACTTCCTGGTACCGAAAAAAGACGGGGGTCTCAGACCCATACTGGATCTAAGACAGCTGAACAAAGCATTGGCAAAACGCAGTTTCAAAATGCTCACGACCAGAAAAATCCTCGCGCAGATTCGCCGAGGAGACTGGTTTATGTCAATAGATCTGAAGGACGCGTATTTTACATATACAGATAGCGTCACATCACAGGCGATACTTGAGATTCGCCTTCGAGGGCCAGGCTTATCAGCACACAGTCCTACCGTTCGGTTTGTCCCTAGCACTCCGTACATTACGAGGTGCATGGACGCAGCGCTCGCACCCCTCAGACTCCGAGGCATGCGAGTGCTGAACTATTTGGACGACTGGCTGATTCTAGCTCAATCACGCTCAGAGCTCGTGGAGCACAGGACCATTTTACTCGATCACCTCGAGAATCTAGGTCTCAGAGTCAATTGGGCGAAGAGCTCTCTGAACCCCAGTCACACGATATCTTTTCTGGGCACAGTTCTGGACTCGCAGTCTATGATAGCGCGGCTGTCATCACAGCGCGTGCTAGACATTCAGCGCGCAGCGAGCTTTTTCCGCTGCGGCGCGACCGTCCTGCTCAGGAAGTTTCAAAGGATGCTCGGTCTCATGGCCTCAGCATCATCAGTTCTTCAGCTGGGCTTGCTCCGCATGCGCCCTCTGCAGTTCTGGTTGAAAGCGCGGGTATCCAGTCAGCTTCGTCTAAAGGTCGATCAGATTTGCTTTTCAGCTCTGAGACCTTGGAAAGCAAATGACTGGTACCAATCAGGTGTAAGCCTGGGGACTTCCTCGAGGGTGAAAGTGGTGTCGACGGACGCCTCCACCTCGGGATAGGGAGCGCTGCTCGAGGGCAGACCGTTCTTCGGCTAGTGGTCAGAACGGGAAAAGCTCCAACATATCAACTGCCTGGAAATGTTGGCAGTGGACAACGCGCTGACGCGTTTTTGTCCTCAGATAAAGGACCACCACGTCTTAGTCCGCTCGGACAACATGTCAGTGGTGTCTTACATAAATCGCCAAGGCGGTCTCAGATCCCGAAATTTATACAGGCTGGCGAAACGCCTCCTGGTATGGGCTCAGCGCAACCTGCGCTCGCTGAGAGCAGTGCACGTGTCTGAGCTACAGAATTTGGGGCCAGACAGACTGTCCAGGGACAACATTCCGGCGAGCGAATGGTCTCTACACCCGCAAACAGTCCTACTGTTGTGGGAGAGATTCGGCAGAGCGGAAGTGGACCTGTTCGCGTCTCACGAAAACGCTCACTGCCCTGTGTTCTTTTCCAAGAGCAAGAGCACGCTGGCCCAAGTGTGGCCGCGCTGCCCGCTCTATGCTTTTCCCCCCGTCTCTCTCCTGCCTCAGGTGATAGAACGGATCAGGGAAGTAAAATGCTCAGTGCTGCTCGTAGCGCCGCTCTGGAAAAACCAACCGTGGTTCCCAGTTCTGATGCAGTTAGCAGACACTGCCCCCTGGCCAGTGCCATTGAGGAGGGACCTCCTCTCTCAGGCCAAGGGTTCGATTTGGAAATCCTCACCCGGAGTTGTGGTCCCTTCATGTATGGGCGCTCAATGGGTACCCGCTGACCTCTCAGAGGGAGTGCTAAATACTATCACTCAGGCTAGAGCTCCGTCTACCAGAGCTAACATGAGGTCCTCCCAGACCTCCCTCAGTCCCTATGTGGGACCTTTCTACGGTGCTGGAAGCCATGAAAGGTGACCCATTCGAGCCTATTCAAACGATTAGCCTTAAGCACTTGTCTTTCAAGACAGTGTTTTTGCTGGCTCTCCCTTCAGTGAAGCGCGTAGGTGACCTACACACCTAGGCATGGTTATGTTCCAAAATCCCTCAACACACCGTTTCGGGCTCAGGTCATTTCCCTGTCCGCCCTACCCGTGTCGGGCGAGGAAGGGGACGCAAGCTTTCTTTGTCCAGTAAGGGCGCGAAGAGCTTATGTGTCTCGCTCGTCTGTTTTCAGACAGACTGAGCAGTTGTTTGTTTCGTTCAGCGGACGTTCCAAGGGACTGGCTGTTTTGAAACAGAGCCTATCCAGATGGATAGTTGACGCCATAGCGCTGGCATACACCGCCAAGGGCCTACAGTGCCCGTTGGGTGTCAGAGCGCACTCCACGAGAGGCGTTGCCTCTTCGTGGGCTTGGTCTAGCGGGATTTCCTTGCAGGACATATGTATGGCGGCGGGCTGAGCCTCGCGTCTACATTTATAAGGTTCTATAACCTAGAGGTTCCCGCCTTACAGGCTAAGCTGCTGTCGGTATAGACGAATCAGTGCTGTCTGATAAGGACACTGAGGTTGTGAGCGCTGCGCGCCGCCGACTGTTTATGCTATGGGCAGTATTGCGTAAGACCCGCATTTCCCACATCAGTTCAGGCCAGTTCCGCCCTGTCTATGTGATGTCATGTTAACATTTGCGTCTATGGACGCTGCTGTATATGGATAGAGGGATTCCCCTCCTTTTTCCAGGACTCTCTGTGAGTCCCTCTGGTGATTGTGCACTGTAATTCCTGGGCTTCGCCTTCAGGTTTATTGGTGTATGATCCCAGCACGCACGGCGCTTTGCATTGGGTCCTCTAGCGTAAGATATTACGCAGTACGAGAGACCTCTCGTAAGAGAACGTACTCGGTTACTAACGTAACCTCGGTTCTCTCTAGAAGAGGGAACGAGTACTGCGTATCTTGCCGTGCATGCAACACACCCTGGTTCACTTCGGCGATGAAAAACCAGGGATCAGCTGTCCTTTATAGGGCTAAGCCACGCCCGTTTCGGCGGGACGTGACGCAGAGGGCGTGAAGCGCCCTCATTGGCCTGACGTCACCTCAGGCCTCGCTCGGTAGGCTGATGCAGTTGCCGCAGAACAGCCAATGGGCGCGCGAGCTGTCTCGCCCATGGCCGTGTGCTGCTGCAACGCGTTTTGCAATAATACAAAATTATAAGGATAATTTTTTTGGCTTCAATATCTCGTGGAAAAGAGGTTTTCCCCGAGCGTAAGATATTACGCAGTACTCGTTCCCTCTTCTAGAGAGAACCGAGGTTACGTTAGTAACCGAGTACGTTTCCCATTGAACGCAATGGAGTTCCTAATTCGTCATATAGTGACGTACAGGGGCACCTTTGGCGTCTTAGTTTTTGACGCCTTTGGAGTGAGACTGGGTTGACTTTGACAAGGCAGTGTTTAATTATTAAAATAAATACTGTGTTTTTGGAGATATGAGGTTTCTACCCAACAGCGACAATATATATAATATATATATATATATATATATATATATATATATATGTATGTGTGTGTGTGTGTGTGTGTGTTTGTTAGGTAATGCATCAATAAGATTAATAAGATTACTTTTTGAAGCAACTAGTGAATAAATGCATTACTTTCAAATTTACAGCAAAATATTTAGTTTTTCAATTAGAAGTAACCAATTAGAAGAAACTGAAAAAAAGCATAAGTAACAAAATGCATTACTTACAATAAAACTAACACAATTAGTTACTTTTTAAGGAAGTAACGCACTATTGTAATGCATTACTCTTAAAAGTAACTTTGATTACTTTCTCCCATCACCTCACATTCACGTACTTAAATGGTTATTTGCTATATATCATAGGGTTATATCATATATATCATTCTATACATACAGTATAATAGGGTTGCTGTGATGCTGGTATGGCACATCAAATCCAATATATTTTGTGTGTATACTGTATATAATTCTTTCAGATCAACTTTGTGGGACACAGTGAGTGTGGAGGACCACAAGTGCCGTGAAAAACTTGACAATGGAGAGTTCTGGTTAGCATTGATCTGAAACCTTAATTTACAAATGTGTGATTCACATATTGGGTATTATTTACTCAGGATCATTGTTATACAGGATGCCAGTGAAAGATTTCATCAAAAACTATGAAAGCCTGGATATCTGCTGTTTCTGTCCTGATTTTCTGGATAGATCTCCTGGATATCACTGGACATCACAACGCAGTTTTGGCAAATGGATTGCTGGGACTACAGCTGGTGGTTCCATGGACAATATAGGTATGTATAAAATAAATGATCTATGATATACTGTACTTTATGCTATTAACAAAACATTATATGCAAATGCTGTTTTCAGTAATGACTCTTTTCTCACACACTTTATGGACTTGTGTAACAGTTGTTTTCACCTTCACCTTCACATTCTGAATTTGATTTATAAAAAGTCCTGTGCACAAGCTTAACTATTTTGTTGTGTTGTAGAGACTTTTGGGAAAAACCCTCAGTTTCGTGTGAGGATTGAGGAGCTTAGTGAGAACTTTACACATGAGAAGGGAGCTGAAAACATACTGGTGTCTCTCATGCAGAACCACGAGACGAGACGCAGAAGTAGCCAAAACAACTACATGATTGGTTTCTACGTTTTTAAGGTTAGTATTGACACATGTAGGGACACTTTTTTTAACATTGTAACTTTTTTTTGTTTTACATTAGGCTACAATTCCCTACAAATGTTTTTAAATTAAACCCTTTATTTTCATTTCATCTTCTGTAACCTCGGGAGTATGATGGTCATGATCATGATTTTACTCCAGTAGCTATTTATATTTATAGAAACTGAGGGTACGTTTACACGACAATGATGTACTAAAAATGGAAAAGTTTTTACTTGGCTTTTTTAGCATACATAAGACAACATTGCCAAACCGATCCCCGTTCACAAAGATCCGCAAAAACGGCTAAAAATGCTTCATTATGGATGCCAGGCCTGTAGTTGGTGATGTCATTTTGTAAAGAAATATTATGTGCCTATAGACCTTATGTAGCCCCGCCCCTTTTCAGCGCTGCGCTCATTGTCTTTTGACATCCGGTCTGTATTTTCACAGTGATCTTGCGTATGTATGAATGAACGGCTCGTTTTAAAATCTTCCCGGTCTACTGACATTTGTTAAGAGATCTGCTTGAAACATTACAATCCTCATGATTACTTTTGTTAACTTTAAATTATGTTATTCCACTTCAAAAGCCAATTACCTCTGGACAGTAATGCCATAGAAATAAACAGAGCGACCGCAAAACAGAAGTTCAAAGACAATATTCCAAAGATGGCAGCGCATAATTTGTTTCTCTGCTAAAAAAGGTCTATAGACTGAACACGTAATACGTATACGCATGATGTCAACTTTTTCACAAATTCACATTTTTGTTGTTTGAATATAGACGATAAATGTAACGTTTTCATAAACTTGCACTTCAAAACACGATTTTAAAAGCTTGCATTTTCAGGCCAAAACCCAATAAAAAAAAATATAGTTTTTTTGGTTGAAAACAGTGTCTTGTATTATACAGCCCCTAAATAAAACAAATATAGATTATGTGATGAGATGCTTCTTTATTCTTTTTATTACACTGTTTTATCAAACCTTTTTGTACTTTTGCAGATACACATACTCACAAAAATATATAACCAAATACAGTATTGATTCATTCTTCTTTAGATGAAACGTAAGAGTGGGAAGTTCTCAGCTGTGTTCTTCAAAGACAAACCACCTGTGGCAAAAAAGTCTTTCGATAGTTTGAGAGAGGTGATGGGGTTTTTCTGGCTGGAGCCTGGAGAGTACCTGATTGTGCCATGCACCGAGAATCCTGATGAATCGGCCTCCTTCATCCTGTCTATATTTTCAAAGCATGAGACACACTTTGAGTAAGTTGTGGTGCAGTCAAAAGTTTGTTAATTTTGAAAGTGACAAAAGCAAAGACAACCCAGGGCCACAAACACATACACTCAAATATCATGTTAAGGTTTATTTGTGTGAATAACAACCATTAAATAAATGAATAAAATGCAACATTGATGTGCATTACATATATGATGGTACAATACAATTTTCAATCTTTTTAGGCACACATGATATAGAAGTATATGCAGTAGAAAATGTTTGGTATACAAAGTTAATTTTATGAATTCACTGATTCGTATCCTGGGATTTTTCTGTTAGCTTCTGTCATCTAAATTTATTTTCCCATCAGATACATTGAAGAGACTGAGGAGAATGAAGACGATCCCTGATGAGAGTGAACCTGTCACACAAAATGGCTTCTTAGAGAAATAAGTCAACATATATGCCTCATCACTTTTTCTTTGTTTTTTTTCATGCTCAGTTCAGAATGGGTATCAAGTGTAAATGGTTTTCTTTTTTTTATTTCTCCCCTTTATGTAATCACTTCTGACATCACATAACTAAAGCTAATGTATTCTCTGATTGGTGCTTGATTTACTGTGTAGTTATATACTTTTCGGTAACACTTTATTTTACAGTGTTCTTGTTACACGTGTAGGGCTGAGCAAATATGGGCAGAACTCTTTACTGCCCTAGTTTTTCAAAAAGCCCTTTAAAGGGGCGGTTGAATATGAATGGACTTTTCTAACTTCAGTGTAATGTTGCTGTTTGAGCATTTGCTTTTAAAGAAATGTTTTTTTTAAGGACTACAACAAATGGTTGGTAGGGACTACACAAGCTTCCTCACTAACTCTAAAATTTACATAAACCCTGCCCCCCCGGAACACGATTTATAGATTATCATTAACACTAACCATTCAGAAATGTCCTGTTGCTTCTAGATGTTGTCACTTCTTCTTGAGTCTCTCCATTACGGTCTGACTCCAGTTTGAACATAAACATTGACATTTTCAGTGCATGTCTGTGTGAGTGCAAGGTCTTGAAGCTCCGCCCCCTGTGCTGAGAGCCGCAGCTAATTTGCATTTAAAGGGCCAGACACAAAACGGTGCATTTTGCTCACCCTCAAAAATTGACAACTTTAACTTTATCTCCCTCTGGATCTCCACCTATTTGCCTCATCTTTTGGTTTCCTGTTGGTTGGGTTCGGTGTTGGTATTCCACTCATGTTTAACAGTGCTTTGCTCAGGGTATAAGAAGGAAAGGTAACTGTTGATCTAGGAGAAAGGCTTTAACCCCGCCACTCCCGCACATCGGTGCGTAACCTCATACAAGAAAGGCTTTTACAGCCTCGTCTGCACAACAGTGCATTATTTGTTTTCTATACAGTATGTTGTTCCATTCTACTGTCTGTATATTTAAACATGTAACTTAATAAATAACTTTGCCTGCTTTAAAGGCTTTGAGAATCTTTCCTTTTATCACTTATGTTGAAAGCTAAAGCTGAATCTAAATGTTCAGGTTAAATCCTACGTTTTCCTATTAGTTTTAAGAAAGATCTTTGCCTTAAAGAATAAGAGGTTAAAGAATAACAACTTTAATAGAGTCAGATTAATTATATTGGAGTCAGATAAATATTTCGATCATACACGTAATCCTTCAACTGCCCTTTGTTTCCGATTATGGTTCAATATAGCAGCGCAAGTTTCCACGTTACATGTAGTTATAGTAATAACTATAAAATATGCAGAATTGCATGCGACTATATAGCCCTAAACCAAACCTCAATCATGACCCTATAAGTACATGTTGTTAATTATTATTAGTCAGTACTTAAAATAATACACTGTAACTGTCACGGGTGTGTGCAAAGGCAGACGAAGGCGAAGAGGCTGAAGGCTCCAATGCAAAAGTTTAATCACAGAAATAACTCAAGGTACAAACAGGCAAGTAACACACTCAAAATAAAACTAACTACAGACAAAGACTGGTTGAACTGAAGGAAACTAAATACTAACACTGATGAACAGAAACAGGTGACACAGATGAAATAATTAACTGTTGACTTGAAGGCCACAAGCATATAGGCTGCGCATACAACATCCAGTGTGTGCTGCATTGCGGTAGGGCTGTGGGATAGGAGGGCACAGTCATCAGCGTATTGCAATTCATAAATTGTGGTCGTGGTGGTGGCTTGCAGGCGGCGGAGGAGGAGGGTGACTGCTGCCAGGAAAAGTTCGAAGATCACTGGAGCCAGTATACACACCACTGTTTCATTCCTACCTGAACAGGAAAGGAGGGGGAAATACCCACAGTCATATGGTGCGTTCAAGTCATCTCGTATAGATCGTATTTACGAGTTGAACGCACTTGAACGCCACCACAATGTCGTAAATAGAGCTCGGGATTGTTGCGTCACGCCGCAATGCATTGTGGGAATCACGGTACGGAAGTAGATGTACTGTATAGTTCCATGTATAGTTCACAGTTCCATGCTGGTGGAACGCTCTCCCCACCCTCATCCGGAATGCAGAATCCCTGACAACCTTCAAAAAACATCTGAAAACCCATCTCTTCCGTGAGCACTTATCCACATAAAAAAAAAACAAAAAAAAACCCCTCCCCTTTCCCTCTTAACCTCACTTATCGGGCTTATGCTACTCTGAATAATGCCTGAACTTTGTATCTTGAGCACTTCTTGCGCTGCTTTTTGTTTTTGCCTCTTCATGATGACTCGCTTAATCTAGTCCTACTTTGTAAGTCGCTTTGGATAAAAGCGTCTGCTAAATGACTAAATGTAAATGTAAATGTATAGTAGTGTATAGTAGGCAGTAGGTAACGTTGATCATTTGGTCATTAATTTAGGGTATTTTTTGGAAAATGGTTCAGTATTGCTGTATTGTGAACTGCTGTAATCGGTCTCATGATCGACAGGGCAAACGCCTCATAAATCATATTAGTTTTCCCTATTTCGTCGAATGGCTTGGGTCGCCGCTGGTCGTCAACCGGACGAAAACAGTGGCTTATTGCACGTATGCTGGCGCGGATTAATGCACAGGCTTACATAGGCTGCAGCCTAGGGGCCCCACGTGTTCAGGGGGCCTCGGATTGGCCAGACATTTTTTTTTTTTTGGGATTCCAGTTTGGATGGGCCAGAACGTTAAATTAAAAACGTTATCTAATCACTGTTTAACCTAATAAAAAATACTGACTAATATACTGTTAAATTATCTGTGACTATATATAGATTTTAATAGCTTGATGCTCTTTAAATATTTTGTTGCATTGTAAAAAAGTTTCGGTGCATAGGACGGACCTATCCGCGATCGCTCTCCGTGGTTCTGACCAAAGAAGAGCGCTTTGGAATCTCCATTACGCATCATAAGCATCATTCCTGGGCAGCGTTTCCCGATAACGTTGTCTCTTAGCGCGCTACGAAGACTCTTAAGGTATGACTTAACTAAAGGTTAAACCATTGCTAGGCGTCTTCAGGGGCCAGGGCTATCATCCACTCGCGAGGCAGAGGTGCTGAGGACAGAGGCGCTGGCGCCCTCCTAGCAATGGCGCTGGTCGCGCTAGCATCCTGGGGTGGCAGAGACGAAGATGTAGGTGATGATGTGGATCTCAACTCTCTTCATCTCCTGGTTGCAGCGATGACTCCGAGACTGTACGTGCGCGTTTAAGGTACCTAAACAACGACTGTTGCAACAGGGCCGAGGGCTGGGTTGGAAAATATGTGACGTAATTATGTTTTTTAATTTAATCAATGTTGATTATGAAAGTGAGCATGCAGCATGAGAAAGATATGATACATCATGAGATGTGCAATATGTCTGGAGACATGGGTAAAACATTTTGACCACTTCATTAAGTTTTGTTTTGTAGTCTCTTTTTTAAAAGATTTTCGTTTTGTATAAATTGTATCTTAATTTTGATCAATGTTTTATCAACAAATTGCCTGTTTTTATTAAATAACAAGCAAATATATAGCAGACAATGTAATAAGGCGCCGACACGATCACTTGCATTGCATGTGAACTGGAGGGCGCCGAAACTCAGCTTGTGCTTCACAGATTTGAGAAATATAGGCTATCTATTATAGAAAGTTTGAAATGTCTACTTTTAAACGAAAATATTAAAAACTAAAATAAATAGGCTAGCCTACACTCTGAAAATGTAATATGAAATGTGCATTTCTCTCTGGCGTTCATGGCGAGACCGCATCATCAACTTCATCTTTGCTGCGACACAGAAAACACCAGTTTATTAATAAATAATTAATACATGTCTCCTTGTGGTCGTGCGCTTGAGTGCGGCTATATTATGTAAACGCTAATCTATCTGGTATATAGCCTAATTAAATTAATATAAAGGGGCGATTTGTCCACGAATGGCTTAAATGAACAACTACTTGTCGACTAGAAAAAACTTTAGTCGGAGGCAGCCCTTATTCCACATATTTGCAGCCTGCAGGCCATTTTGGGTTGAGCGAGCGACCCTGAGCGGAATGAGCAAGCGGAATATTCAGAAATGCGCTCTCCGCTCACATGCTCTGATCGGAACAAACCCGAACCACTGTCTGCTGAACTTGCGCAGAAACATCAAAGACAGGTTAGACATAACCAGCTTTTTTAAATTATTTTTTTAAAACTAATATTTAGACTATTTTAGCACAAATTATGAGTTTATTGCCGATTTTTTATAATTCTTGACAAAATTAGAACATATTAATTTTTTTTTTTTTTGGAAGAAAAGTTTTTGATTGGCCTGTTGAAAAGTGGGTGGGCCTAGGCCCGTCAGGGCGCGAACAAAAGAAGACCCTAATTGGCCCATAAGAAACATAATTATTCCAGAATCCAGGAGTCACTGCAAAAGATCAGTAATGACACAACTCAATGTCTTACTACACGGGATGAAGCCAGGACACTGTATATGAAGATGGACAAACTAGAGAATGCCATTCTGTGTAATATGTGGAACAACATACTGCAGCGTTTCCACAAGACTAGTACTGCTTTACAGGGAGTTGACCTGGATTTATGCAATGCTGTTAGTTTGGTCAGCTCGTTGAGGGATTATGTAGCCAGCCTCCGAGAAGATTTTGACAAGTTTGAGAGTGATGCAAAAAACATGTCTCCATCTTTGTCCCAAGACTACAAAGTGGACACGCAGAGACACAGGAAAAGGAAAAAACAAGCGGATGAATCCAGTGAACCGGACTATGTGCGGTCAGGCCGCGAAAAATTCAAAACAGCTGTTTTTATTGCCATCATAGATCGTCTAGTTGCCGAGCTGGATAGGAGGTATCACTCCTACAAAGGAATTCAGCAGACATTTGGGTTTCTGAATGAGATCCCATCCATCCCCCTACAAGATCTACGTATAGGAGCAGCAAATCTGCAGAAAAAATATGCAAGTGATCTAGAGGAGGATTTTGTGGACGAAATTGGACAATTCAGACAATTCCTCAAAGAAAAAGAGGACACCTCAGGAAGGTCACTACTGCAATTTATAAGAGCAAGGAAACTACAATCAGTGTTTCCAAATGTTGACATAGCACTCCGGCTATTTATGACTTTACCTGTAACCAACGCCACCGGGGAGCGCTCTTTTTCAAAACTGGGACTAATTAAAAACAGACTCAGATCCACCATGGGCCAAAACCGACTCAATCACCTGTCTCTGATGTCCATTGAAAATGACGTTCTGCGCAAATTGGATTTTTCCGGCCTCATTAAGGACTTCTCTGCCAGAAAATCAAGAAAGAAAAAATTGAAATGAGAGAGACAACAGCAAGTGATGAGAGAGAGACAACAGCAAGTGATGAGAGAGAGACAACAGCAAGTGATGAGAGAGAGAGACAACAGCAAGTGATGAGAGAGAGACAACAGCAAGTGATGAGAGAGAGACAACAGCAAATGAGAGAGAGACAACAGCAAGTGAAGAGAGAGAGAGAGACAACAGCAAGTGATGAGAGAGAGACAACAGCAAGTGATGAGAGAGAGACAACAGCAAGTGATGAGAGAGAGACAACAGCAAGTGATGAGAGAGAGACAACAGCAAGTGATGAGAGAGAGACAACAGCAAGTGATGAGAGAGAGAGACAACAGCAAGTGATGAGAGAGAGAAAACAGCAAGTGATGAGAGAGAGAGACAACAGCAAGTGATGAGAGAGAGACAACAGCAAGTGATGAGAGAGAGAGAGACAACAGCAAATGATGAGAGAGAGAGACCACAGCAAGTGATGAGAGAGAGAGACAACAGCAAATGAGAGAGAGACAACAGCAAGTGAAGAGAGAGAGAGAGACAACAGCAAGTGATGAGAGAGAGACAACAGCAAGTGAGCAAGTGATGAGAGAGAGACAACAGCAAGTGATGAGAGAGAGACAACAGCAAGTGATGAGAGAGAGAGAGACAACAGCAAGTGATGAGAGAAAGAGACAACAGCAAGTGATGAGAGAGAGACAACAGCAAGTGATGAGAGAGAGACAACAGCAAGTGATGAGAGAGAGACAACAGCAAGTGATGAGAGAGAGACAACAGCAAGTGATGAGAGAGAGACAGTGATGAGTGATGAGAGAGAGACAACAGCAAGTGATGAGAGAGACAACAGCAAGTTTTGAGAGAAAGAGACAACAGCAAGTGATGAGAGAGAGACAGCAGCAAGTGATGAGAGAGAGACAACAGCAAGTTTTGAGAGAAAGAGACAACAGCAAGTGATGAGAGAGAGACAGCAGCAAGTGATGAGAGAGAGAGACAACAGCAAGTGATGAGAGAGAGACAGTGATGAGTGATGAGAGAGAGACAACAGCAAGTGATGAGAGAGAGACAACAGCAAGTTTTGAGAGAAAGAGACAACAGCAAGTGATGAGAGAGAGACAACAGCAAGTGATGAGAGAGAGACAGCAGCAAGTGATGAGAGAGAGAGACAACAGCAAGTGATGAGAGAGAGACAGTGATGAGTGATGAGAGAGAGACAACAGCAAGTGATGAGAGAGAGACAACAGCAAGTTTTGAGAGAAAGAGACAACAGCAAGTGATGAGAGAGAGACAACAGCAAGTGGTGAGAGAGAGACAGCAGCAAGTGATGAGAGAGAGACAACAGCAAGTGATGAGAGAGAGAGACAACAGCAAGTGATGAGAGAGAGAAAACAGCAAGTGATGAGAGAGAGAGACAACAGCAAGTGATGAGAGAGAGAGAGACAACAGCAAGTGATGAGAGAGAGAGAGACAACAGCAAGTGATGAGAGAGAGAGACAACAGCAAGTGATGAGAGAAAGAGAGACAACAGCAAGTGATGAGAGAGAGAGAGACAACAGCAAGTGATGAGAGAGAGAGAGAGAGACAACAGCAAGTGATGAGAGAGAGACAACAGCAAGTGATGAGAGAGAGACAACAGCAAGTGATGAGAGAGAGACAACAGCAAGTGATGAGAGAGAGACAACAGCAAGTGATGAGAGAAAGAGACAACAGCAAGTGATGAGAGAGAGACAACAGCAAGTGATGAGAGAGAGACAACAGCAAGTGATGAGAGAGAGACAACAGCAAGTGATGAGAGAGAGAGAGACAACAGCAAGTGATGAGAGAAAGAGACAACAGCAAGTGATGAGAGAGAGACAACAGCAAGTGATGAGAGAGAGACAACAGCAAGTGATGAGAGAGAGACAACAGCAAGTGATGAGAGAGAGAGACAACAGCAAGTGATGAGAGAGAGACAGTGATGAGTGATGAGAGAGAGACAGTGATGAGTGATGAGAGAGAGACAACAGCAAGTGATGAGAGAGAGACAACAGCAAGTGATGAGAGAAAGAGACAACAGCAAGTGATGAGAGAGAGACAACAGCAAGTGATGAGAGAGAGAGAGACAACAGCAAGTGATGAGAGAGAGAGACAACAGCAAGTGATGAGAGTTGAAATGTGAAGGTATTTTGTTGCTTTGATGTTTATAGTTACATTTGTTTGGGGGCTGTGGTGGCAGATAATACTATCTGACATTCTTTCCACTTACACCTCTGTTTATGTTTTGGTTGTACTGCCAGTGTTTCTTGATCATAATTAAATGGTTGATTCTAAGCACTGAGCCTCGTTTGTATTTGTGGTTTGTTTGTAATGTTAAATTTTTCATGGGGGGGGGCCTCACACAAAGAGCAGCCTAGGGGCCCCTGACAACCTTAATCCGCCCCTGCACGTATGATAAATTACTCCTGAAGTGTAACAAACCCGCATAGACAAGCTTCGTAGCTCACAGAATCTGACAAGTGTGTGTGTGTGTGTGTGTGTGTGTGTGTGTCACCACTGATGCTTGGTTCACGGTGCGAACGATTGTTTTCTCCGCGTTTACTTTGTAGATCTGCAGATCTTGCACTTATCCATTTGTGAACTGCAAGTGAGCCTCCAGTGACAAGTTTCTACTTTTCTAAAAGTGTCTACTTTTAAACAAACAATTCAAAATGAAAGAAAACAGACAGCTCTCTGCTTATGTAAGTTAATCCATATGCAATTTGCATTTCTCTCTGGCACGTTCACTTACAGCAAAGATCGCCAATCAGCATCGTCAACCTCATCTTTGCAGCCGACTGTGACAAAAAAACCCCCATTTGTTTATTAAACAATTAAAATGTGTGTGTGAATGTTGTTGCCGAGGGCACAGGAAATTGTAAATCCGGCTCTGGATCGGAGGTGTAAGCGCTCACTCCACAGACCAGGTAGGAAAATATCAGGGAAACTGAGGCTTGGTATTAGCCTACTCCAGACTTTATTCATAGGGATCGATTCACCTATAATCAATTTTTTTTTTAAGTAGCGTTGTTTGGCTTCATTATTAAGTTTGTCCCATAACTTTTTCTCTTTCTTTCTCGGTGCCGGTGGAGACCGGTCTGCTACGCTACTTTATTCCGAACGCTTCTGCGTTGCCTCTAAAATGGCCGCCGTTACCCACAATGCATCATTCCATAACGTCTATGCCCGAGCGCTATACCAGTGGGGAGCTCGGGATTTTCTCTAAGCTCCGATCTTTACGAGTTGGGGGCGTGTCAGTGATTAAGATGGCGGAATACACAATACGTAAAGGTATAGCTGTGATATTGTCAGGCTTTTCTATTAACAGCTCAGTTAGCTAATCGCCAACACAGAATATGATAGTATTATAATATAACAATGTGTAGTGGGATGTACTACTGCGTCTAATCTAATGCGTTCGGGCGTGAGTTCAATCATAACGATGCGGGACCATATAAAAAAGGGTTTCGAGTCACTGTTTAGGTGTGTCGTCTGCGTGGTGCGTCATGGCCCGGGCACCGCCTCTTGTTCCTGTAGCGCTTCCGCTTTGAGGTACGTGCTGTTTGAGCTAGATAGTGAACACAGATGTGGGATTTTGTGTAAACTATTGTTTGGTTCATAGCTTCGGGATAGTTCGCGGCTGTTGGCGGCTCCGGCTCTCACGTTACATGCCTCTCTTGCAGTCCCGTGTCTCATGATGCTTTGAGGTAACCTTATGTGTGTGCGTGGGCTGCTTAGTTAATACACAGGTATGTGATTTGTCGTAACGACTGTGTGATTCATAGCTGTGGCGTGAGCTTTGAGCGACGGCTGCTTCCCCTTTGCATTCCCGTGCTTCGGGGGATGTTGTGTCCCGTTTCCTGTGTATGCGTGGCGCGGACGGGCGACGGGTTTATGAATTTAAAGGTATGTGAAACGTCCACTTTTGTACAGCGCTCATTCTTTTATGTATTGCAAGTATGCTTATGTTTGTATTTTTAGGAGGAATAGATGTTCTGCGACGCCTGGTGGGCAATGCTGATTTGACGCTGCTGCTTATATTAAGTTTATCTCGATAACAAACTCTCTTCCAACACACGTGTGTGTGCGCAGTCAAGCGTCTTGTGTGACGCCCGCTCGTTCTCCAGTACGTGCCACTGTGACTGCTGGGTGTCTTCTACACTACGTCCAATTGTTTTGTATTTGGTTTGTCTTTGGTATTTGTTTTTTTTTTGGTATTTATTTTTCTACCTTTTCCAATATATTCATTTATCATTGTTTGTTACTGACTGTTCTGATTGGTTTATTTTGAGTGTTTTGCAGAGTTGTATTTGTTTGATTTGTGCATGTTTGGAGTGAGTGTCATTGTTGTAATTTGAGACCTATAGTAATTTCTTGCTCTCGTTACAGGAGCCGAGGCTTCAGGGCAGGCCGCTAGTAGGCCCTTACGTGGTGGTGGAGGGCTCGTCACAAGAGTGCTGTGTGGCTATTTCTTGACTTTAGTGCAGTGTGTGTGCTGATACTTGTACACGGGGTGCTGAGAGTGATATAGAAGCCTTGTGCTTACTGAGTTTGTGCATCTGCCGTCAAGCCTCGGTCTCCTTATCTCGTGGTCTCTTTTGTATGGTGAATGTTGATGTCCCAGCTTTGATAACTTTTAAAATTATTGTGAGTATTTAAATAAAGTTTTTTGTATTTTTGGTATCCACGTCTCTAGCCCTTCTTGACAATCATGTTCCTGTGTGTCTTGTGTAAAATCTTAGATCCATAATATTTCCCTGGTAAACAGGGTGGCGTAGTCATGTTTAAGCTAGAGGTAGTGTTTCTATACTTGCTCCTCTTCTAAAAGAGGGCATCCCGCTACAAATGCAACATGTAACGATGTGTTGGCAGTGGCTTCATAAATTAATTAAAAACACAAAAATACAAAGTACACCTGATGCACATTTCTTTGTTCTTCATTTTCTAGAACAAGAGTTTAAGAACCTTAATGTATTTTTGTGTAATTAATTAAGAGAAAGTACTCCGCCATTTTGATCCGACAAAAGTGACTTGAACGCACATGAAAATTTTCGGCCGAAATGGCATTATCGGTTTCGGGCCGAAATAAAAAAAAAACAGCCGAAAACGTTTAACCGAAAATGAATGTCACCCGCCCCTCCCATCCGTGCGCAAGCGCTTAGGTTTCACTCACGGTCGAGCTGTTATCACGCGTCTGCCTATCAAAGATTAAGCATGTCAAAGGGCTGTCACTTATTGCACAATCGATCGGACCAACCAACACAAGTTTCGAAAACGAAAATAGGGAATCGATTTTAACGGCCTTCTCTCGGAGCGCGTCCAGCTCGTCACTACAGTATACGCTCGCAGCGAACGCGCGTCACACAGCAACTGCAGGTTCTGACACACACACACACACACACACACACACAGCCTATTTTTGCATAATATAGTGCATAATATGTAGCCTTCAGTAATGCTTTTCATTGATGTTATGGCAGTCCACATTGCTGACTTGTGCGCCCTCTTTACGGTCGTCCTAATGCCTGTTTAGTTGTCCGTGGATTTGCCTATATTTGGCGTTGAAAACGGATCAACGCCAAATATAGGCAATTTACTAACGATTCAATGAACACTTAGCCTATGTCTCAAAAATCGAACAGGATTTATTTTTCACAAAAGTGACAGCCCTATACGAGAGGACACCAAAGTTGCAATATGTAACATTTGTTCTGCAAAAATCTCGAAAATTGTGGATTTTTTTTGCACAACTTTTAAAAAACTATTTTATTTGATGGAACATAAAACTTGAATAATATTATTTGGTATTATTATTTATATTTATTGTTAAAAATATTTTATGTTTTGTTATGTAACTGTTAATAAAATTTGATTATTATATTGTGATTTTTCATTTCAGATCCATTAAATTCAAGCAGTATATATACATTTTTAAAAGAAGCCATTTTCGGCTTCAGTTTCGGTTTTCGGCCAAGAGCATCCTAAATTTTCGGTTTCGGTTTCGGCCCAGAATTTTCATTTCGGTGCATCACTAGTTATAAGCACGCCTTCCCACCTCGTATGTACGAACTTCCCAGGAGGACTTGAACGCACACCAATAGTCGCTGCCCAACACTGATAATACAGTCTGTGCCAATTGACCCATCGCAGGGAGCTTGATTGACAGGCGATCTAACCAATCATAATCCGCCATTTTGTCCGACAAAGCAGTCAGGAGAGATAGCAGATTAACATGGGAGGATTTGAACTTGAAAACCGGAATGTACTGACGCCTTTCTGCGGTTTAAAACAACATTCCTTATGTTCATTCATGTTTATTTGATGCTATAAATGAACTAGAAGGAAGAGATGTTTGGTTCACGAGCAGCTTTAACTGATGGTCTACAGCGATCAATCAGACACATTTAAGAGCCACAAAACGGTATGAATCGTTTAAATTTCTTTTAAAAAATGATCAAATTTGAAAGGTGAGACTTTGTTTAATATGTTTAATATCAAAAGTAACCGAAAAGTAACCTGGTCTGTCCTGTCTGTCAGCATGTTGTCAGTCTCCTCTCTGCTCCGCGATGTATTTTTCACTGCGTGAGAACATGGTGTGGTGTGAGAGCAGCGTAGCTTGTCGGACATAGCGACAGTAACTAAGGGGGGCTGGTCTTTGCGAAGGGTCAATTGTGTTAAATTTGCTGGCCCCGTTCAGACTGCAGGCAAAAGTGGCCCAAATCCAAATTTTTTGGGGTCAAGTGACCAGGTCAGACTTCTTCAGAAGTAGTGTGAACACTCAAATCTTGTCCAGATCTGATTTTTTCAAATCAGATTTAGACCACTTCCATATGTGGTGCTGAATCAGACCCAGATCTGATTTTTTTCAATGCGGCCGCAGTGTGAACAACCAAGGCAGATTTGATGCGACTTTTACGCGAATCTACATCGACATTGATACATAAAATTGTAAGTCCCGCCCCAGCTCGTGAACAGAACCAATGAGAGTTGAGGCGGCAGTGCTGCGTGAAGTTAACGATGAACTTGGTGGAAGAGCAGGAGACTGACTGACTGAAACATGTCGGGGAAAAGAAGGAGAGGAAGGCCAGGAGAGTTGTTGTATCCCAATCAATCAAGACGTTCTTAAAGACATAGGCCGCTGTATGTGAGCTGTATCGTTCAGTTTCGTTCCGACAAACGGGGCACTACTTTTTCTTTTGCTCAATATGTTCAACGTTAATAAAAGGGATCCAAGCAAAAAGTTCTCCACGCATTATCCTGCAGTTAATGAGAAAAGTGTAATTTATTGGTGCACTATATTGACTGCGTATTGAGACATATAAAACTGTTGAGCTAGATTTTCAACCAATCAGCATCGAAAATGTAAGTAGGTCACAGCCAAAATCAAGCCAATATCACTACGCACATGTAAACGTGGAGGAGGACGTAAGCAGCGCATCTTCATCTGATAGCGGCGATCAAGCTCGATTAACACTCGTAAAGTGTATTCTTCACGTCGGAAAAGATGGTGGGTAAGGTCCGCAGCCCTTTACTGAAGTCCGATGGGAAAAAAATCAAGCAATCTGCGAAGGAATAGCTCAAAACGTCGGACACTACGGAGCTAGCTATTGCTAATAAACATGTTGCCCTCCTGGACAAACTGGTCTCTTATGTCCCAACAAACTAACGTTACGGGTTTCAGGTTAGGTGGTTTTTTTTTCCATATATGCAGCCGCCTAGTAAGACTACTAGTCTTTTATGTATATTTTTCTTTGTCGTTGTGGAGAGCGCATGCATGGTTGCATAGCAACGACGACAGACGCCACGGGAACATCGGACCGAATTTTACTATTAATAATAAAAGATAAGCTAATGTGCATTGTAAATGTCAGTAATTTATCTTTTTTTTGACTCATTCTTTTTTATAAAGAATTATTTAAAGGCTGAAATATGTGAGGTTTATCTTTTTATAAAACCTTTTTTGTCAAAACTTTATTTGAACTTGTACATGTTAGTAGATAACGTTGCAAGACACTCTTTTAAAATCTGGCCATCATTTTAATTATTATTATTTTAATGTTTATGGAAACAAAAAGTGCACATTGATGGTAATTTTATTTGTTATTTGCTGGTTAATGCGTCGTGTAGGTCTTAAATATAAATATAAAATGTCTTAAAAAGGTCTTAAATTTGACTTACTGAAACCTGCAAGAACCCTGCATGGATAAGAGCAGGGAGAGCAGCAATAACCCCCTTTAGGGTAAACAGAACAGAACCAACATGAATGTATTGCAGATATCATTAATGTCAATATTTTAATGTACAACATAATTCGAGAATTTAGTCTGATTCAAAGGGAAATCAGAATCCCAAATCCTGACTGACGAGAGGAGGAGCTGGGGATGGAGGAGGGTAATTAGCTCCTGAGAAACGCAATATCTGCTGATAATACTGGAGGAGCTTATTTATGAATACAGTGATAGGCAATCCACAGGAGAGCATTGGATCCTTTTATAAATGCTCCCAGTCCAGACGGCTTTGGATGGATTGTCAAGGATGGTGATCTCATCATATCATGGATGACTAAAGATCCAGCTCCTCAACAGATTCACTCCACTGTGGGTGTAAGTCTAGGTACTTGTACAGGTGGAAGGTGCTCATGCCACAAGGCTGACCTGGCCTGCACTGACCTATGTAAATGTGTTTATTGTGACAATGTGAGATTAACTGAGGATAGTGTTTCATGTGAATCTGATAGTGAGGACAGTGATCTTGATATTTAGTGATGTGTATATGATAATAAAATTAATATAGGACATATATATTTAATATAATTAAATCAAAATTAAATCTTGTTTACAATAATCATTCCTGTGAATATGAACATGTGCAGTTACTGCTCGTGTATGCGAATTGACAATTCACCATTAAATGTGTTATTTTGAAAATTGGCTTAAATAACCCAATAAATGGTCCCCCCGAAGAGCCTGGTGAAATCTGCTACAAATTTGGTGCCGTGACACGGATTTCAAGAGATCAGCCATCGCAGATCGCCAGGAGAAACCTCCGCTGACATCACCTTTAAGGAGAACTTTGGGGAGCAGATAAGCAGTGAAACTTAAAGATGGACCATTACAGTTATTCACACACTAGATCACATGAAGAGTTGTGTAGCCGCACTGGGTAGTACGTTAACATTAGCTCAAATGATCCCTAGGGAATTTTAATAATTAATCATGAATATGATTAATATATTGCATATTACAGTTACATTAAATTATCGAAGTTGAAAATAGATAGATTATATGAATATATGAATAATCAATCACAACGAATTATAATTCCTCATTCATATATCAATAATCTTATTTCAGATTGATTATGAGATAACCCTTAATGGAAATTAATGTAATTTTCAAACAGTTGTTTGTCCAGCAAAACGGCCGTAAGATTAACTTATCAACTTCCCAATAAAGTTATCACTTCTTATAATTTCAGGAGGAATAGTTTCTGGCCATGAAACCATTCTCCTGTCCTTATAAAATTTAGGTTACTGAAAAGTAACAAATCAGCTTTGTAGCTTAAGATCGAACATTTTCATTAACTTGGTAACATGAGCAGACAGACAGAATCAATCAGGAATATTGGGTTTTAATAAATGCAAAACTACAGCATATACGAACTACACAATATGCACGGATTATATGTCTATGTACATACGGTTAGACAATACAAGATAACGAAAAACATTACAAACAGAACACGAATTAACAGAGGATGAGAGAGATGAGAAAGAATGAGAGAGAGGATGAGCGAGCGAAAGTGAAAGCAAAATGTGCGATCAGAGAGAGATCACAGTTAGGCAGAAATCACAGGCCAGGTAACCTTTGAGAGAGACAACAAGAAATCACATCAATCAAATCAAAAATCAATACTTGCGTATGGTTCTCTTTGTATTTGCTGAGGAAGAGCTCTTTTTAGAGCTGGGCGTGTTTCATTTTGTCTTTTGGGGCGAGCAGACTCGCGTGAAGATTTAAAGGTTCACTGAACGTGAAGTTGCCAAAGAAACAATTCAGAGTTCATCTCCCTTGTGGAGGGAGAGGCGAATATGAAAATAAAACTTAGTAAAGAAAAGAAAAATGGAGATGAGAGCTCCCTAAAGAGCCCTGGAACCGGAAGTTCTCTCAGACGAAGTGCTCGTGTGCGTCCTTAAAGGAGAACTCCGGTCAGTTTTAACATTGAGCTTATTTTTTTGTAAATTTGGAGTGCTGTCAATACAGAGAACAACGACAAAAATCGGTGTTGCCTACACCGTGTTATCCTCTTTTTAAAATTTGCACCCTGTTGACTTCAATAGGGCAAGTTTTAAACCTGCTTTTAGCCTCTTAACATCCTTGATGTATCATTACAAGTGCACAGGTCATGTGAGTGATTCCTTCGGAGTGAACGCGGGTAAATCTGACTGCAGTAGATGTGAAAGATATGAATAAAAGTTATGTTTATTCAGCCAGCGCACATACCTGTATTTACATCCTGTTTTCGGTCGAAGTCCATAGTAATCGATTGTCGAGTTCATGCGCGTGATCATAGGTAACTAAACCTATGCGCGTGAACTCGACAATCGATTACTTTGGACTTCGACCGAAAACAGGATGTAAATACAGGTATGTGCGCTGGCTGAATTAACATTTTTATTCATATCTTTCACATCTACTGCAGTCAGATTCACCCGTGTTCACTCTGAAGGAATCATCTAACATGGCTGGGCACTTGTAATGATACATCAAGGATGTTAAGAGGCTAAAAGCAGGTTTAAAACTTGCCCCATTGAAGTCAACAGGGTGCAAATTTTAAAAAGAGGATAACACGGTGTAGGCAACACCGATTTTTGTCGTTGTTCTCTGTATTGACAGCACTCCAAATTTACAAAAAAATGAGCTCAATGTTAAAATTGACCAGAGTTCTCCTTTAAGGAAAAGGAGGCTGAGCCGCAGGAATTTCAACAGAGTTCTTTTCTTTGAGTTGAAGTTGCCGGCTACGTTCACTTCACTGAACGTAGGAAGAGTCCGAAGACGAAAATAAAGAAAATACTTAAAGAAAAATAAAAGAGAAACGGAGAAAAGCTCCCGCAGGAGCCATGGATCTTGAAACCCTCTCACAGAAAAAAGTGCTCGCAGAGAAACTTCTGTCAGTCTCTTATGGAGAAGATGGGTTCACGCCTACTCTGCGTACGCGGACCAATCACTTTCGTAGGTTTCCGAGGGGGAGGAATTATCTTTGTCTTGTCAGAAGAACTTCTTTGCATAGTTTATGATGGTATAAAATTTCGTCATTTCTACCCAGAAAGATTGTACACATAGAACAATACATTTTACTGTAATCTCCTATATATGAGTGGTTCAGTCAAAACAAGACGGTTAAAGAGAGACCAAGAATGGCAGGTAAAGGTAGAAGAAACATAAAGTTACATTCATATGCAGAATTACACATTTAAAGTTTTGATTAACACACGATAAAATTGCAGATACACAGATTTGATATGGGAAAATCAAATCCTTGTTTATACATTTCTTAAGTGGTTATACATATAGAAAATGTAGGATTAACACTTTATTCCTACTCCTCTCCTAGAATCTCAGCTTGCTTGACATTCCGTTAGGGCAATAAAAAAAAAGTGGGGGGAAGGCAATTGCCAGAGAATGTTGGTGACATTCTTAAACTAAAACACTTTTGATTCAAGATTACACATTAGAAAACTACACCTCTATTATGAAGCAAACTAACCACACATGCATAATGGAATTGTACATATATTAAAATTATATTTCTATCCTAAGTTAAACACAAAGGATGTTTGTGTGTGTGTGTGTGTGGTGTGTGTGTAATGTCACATAGAAAGGCTTGCGGAGCTCGCAAGAGAATGTTGATTTTTAGGTTCTGGTAATACTCCAGGGTGCCATAAAGTGTCGCGAAAGACCATTTGTTGCAGACTAGCTGGAGCCTAAGCATGATTTGTATTTGGGAGTCAGGAGGTTAAAAGCTTTAGTAAGCTTTGCAGAGAATGTGTTTGGAAGAGATGTGCTTAGAAAACACAAAGAGTCCGAATTTGTTGATTCAGACCAAACAAACGAATGATTCAATAGCCCAGTCGTTACAGTTGCAAGATGCAGATGTTGACCATGTGAATGTTACCCCTCTGAATGTTGTTCCAAAGTTACCAAAGGTTTCAACCGGGTTGGGGTTGGGGTTGGGGCGGGGGGCATTATTGAATATTATGCTAGAGCATGACATAATTGCTACCCCAGTACACCCCCCACACATTAAGAACACAAGTCAGACAGGTGTAAGATGTTACTCACCAGCCTTTCATAGTGAAAGACATGGTTCTGTAGAAGTATGACTATGGCAGACCTAATGAAGCAGTGAGGCAGTGAAAGGTAACCAGATAGCTGCCAGCTTGTCATCAGCAGGGCAAAATACACAGAGGAACTGCCCAACAGTCCTCAGCTCAGCCACCTGACTGGTCAAATCTCAACCTAGTAATCAAACATCAGGATATCAAAGAACCTCCGACATTCAGAGAAAACTGACAGATGCACTACTGGTGAATGGGAGGAGTTGATGCAAACATATTTGAACAGGAAGGGATTCAGTGTGTCAGAACAAGGCCAGGAAATTCTTGATAGGCTGATGGGCCGTGCTAAAGATGTTGTAAGGACCAGCATTCGCAATAACCCCCTGATTAATATGAGTGGAGACCCACATGTTATTTTCTCTATTCTGAGAAAGCATTTTGGGGATGCGATTTCCTCGACTACCCCTTTGAGAGACTTCTACGAGACCTTGCCCAGGCGATCAGAAAGTGGGTTAGATTATTGGATCAGACTTAATAAGGCTGTTGACCTTGCTGATGAGTGCCTACAGAGAAAGGGAAAAAGATTTGAAGACTCTAGTCATGAAGTAACAATGATGTTCGTTAGGCACTGTCCGGAACCTGCATTGTATGCGGCCCTGCAGAGTAAACCACTGGAGAGTTGGACTGCTAGGGAGGTTCAAGTGCTGATAGACAGCCATCATAGAGATAAGCAGTCAGCCAGTGTGGAAAGAACATTACAAGTTGAAGAAAAGTCCCCTGGTGCCTGGTGTATGACACAGCAGAAAGCTTCTGGCAGTAGTCAGTCCAGTGGTCTTGATCCAGCTCTTCTTGGTAGAGCGATGTCTCTCCTAGAACAGATTCTCATCTCACAGAAGGGGCAAGAGCCAAAAGCAGAGCAAGTCAAAGCCTCGTCTGGAGAGTCGAGTGCATATTCAGGTTCCTGTAGAGTTTGTAAGGCCCTTGATCACACAACAAAGACGCACTGCTTCAAAGAAGGATTGTGTTTTAGGTGCTATGAGACTGGATACAGAGGTTTCGATTGCCCCAAAAGAAAACCAATCAAACGAGAAACAACCAGAATGTCTTCTGATCCCGAGCGGCCTTTAAACTAGAAAGCCCACACTGTGAGGGGAATGTGAGATGTGACGGTGAAAAAATTCTCCCACCGGTTAATTGACTTGACAACAGCGGTAATGCCGGTTTCATCTGGGGTGGGGGGGGGGTATAAAATAAAAAATAATAATAAAAAATCACCGGGAGTTTGATTGACAGGTGATCTGACCAATCATAATCTGCCATTTTTGTCCGTCAAAGTAGTCAGGAGAAAGAAGATTAACGTTGGTGGATTTGAATTTTAATAATTGTGTAAGCTACTGACGTCTTTCTGCGGTTAAAACAACAGTCCTTCTGATGTACATTCATATTTATTTGATGCTATAAATTAACCAAGGAAAAGATGATCGGTTCAAGAGCTGATCTGTCACGACACATTAAAGAGCCAAAAAACAATAGTCGGTAACACCGATGTAACGACACTGACCGTCTGTCCGGTCAGATGTTCTGAAGTAGCGAATCATGATTGTTCTTCTCATGCTGACTAAATATGAACACTACACGTTCATATTCAGAAAGCCCTAATTGACTAGCTTTCTGACACAAGTCTCTACAAGCAGGCCCTGGTTAATGTTTTACCCGACCTAATGAAATCAACGAACAGGCCCCTGTTTGTTTCTCATACTATCACGTGCTGCGACCACAATTCCCTTACTGTGTCTAACGTTTGTTCTTTGTGTACTGAAGGAAAATTGCAAGACTTACCCCATTCAGTTGTTTTGGGACAACTAGGACTATCTTGCTTCTCTCAGCAAAATTATATGACGCCTCAGGCTGTCAAGTTAGTCTGCCCACAGAACTACCTTTGTTTTTGCCGAGTAACACATTCTCAAATAGGCCCCAACCCCTCACGTGGTATGCACCACGAGATGCAACAGATGCCGACCTCACAGATACACACACATACATACATATACACACAAACATCCGTTGTGTTTAACTTAATATCCTTTTAATGTATGTAACTCAGACTGGTATCTGAACATCCTGTATGTATGTGTGATTAATGTTGTTTTGATCGTATAGTTATGATCTTCGAGTGTTGGCTCTGTATTTTTCTCTGAAGAATGTTCTCCCAGTAGAACCGCATCCTGTAACCCGATCTCATTGATAACGGGGCGCAACACATTAACACACACACAATCACGCACACAAACACATGCAGAAACCCACCACACAAGGGACTTTTACCCATAACGTCACTTTTCGATGTACTATGTTTATAAACCATAGGAAAGCATGTATATATATCCTATTGTAACATTAATCGAACTGCAAATGCCTATACTAATGCATAATAATGTATCTTTGCATTACTACAATGTCTATATTCTATTTCTGATATCTCTGTAATCCTCTCCAGCTAACGGAGTGGAATTCCGATAGCAGAATGCAGTAATGTGCATTGTTTTATACATTTCATATTTCTTGAGCAAATCTTCTCAAGTTAAATCTCCTCATGACTCATTCCAGTGGGCGTCATCCACTGGACAGCGGAACTTCTCCCTTTTAAAATGCTCAGAGCTGATTCGTCCTCCACGCAATGGAGGCGTACACGGGACACTGATAAAAAGTCCAAACCTTCATTTCTCACTCTCTTCTCCCTCCTCAAAAACTTTGGAAACCCAAGTCCGGACCGGCTTCGGCCTGCTTCTCTTTTCTTCTCTTTTATTTCTTTTTATGTTTTTCTATAGTCTAGTTTCGTTTTCCTATTCGCCTCTGTTCATTCACAAGCTGAATGAACTTAGCCTGAATCATTCCCGGCAACTTCACCTCAAAGAAAGAGACTCTTTGAACCTCCCGCGCTCGCGCTCGCATGGAAGACACAGCACGCGTGCACCGAAGCAAGCCCTGCTTTCTTAAAGAAACACACACACGCTGCTCTTAGGACACACGCACGAACTCGGCGTTCTTCAGCAACAAAGAGAACCATTTTGCAAGATAAGTTTATTGAACTTTTAATGTGATTTGATTCCTTGCTGTCTCTCAAAAGGTTACATTGCCTGTGATTTTGCCATGCTGAGATCATCTCGGTGATCTCTCTCATCCTGAACTTTAGTTTCACTTTCTCCCTTTCATCCTCTCCCTCTCTCATCTGTTATTCGTTATCTTGTATTGTTTAACTGTATTGTATGTACATAGACATATAATCCGTGTGTATTGTGTAGTTTGATATATTCCTTAGTTCGATGTATTAGTACAATTATTAAATTCCATATATACTTGATTGATCCTGTCTATAATTCTCACATTACGAGTCCCTGAAATGTTTGATCTAGCTACAGGCTTTACAATTTGATTATGGTTTAGTAACCTAAATTTTATAAGGACAAAAAGAATGGTTTCATGGCCAGAAGCTATTCCTTTCTGAAATTATAAGAAGTGATAACTTTATTGAGAAGGTTGGTAAGTTAATCTTATGGTCGTTTGCGGGACAGACAACTGTTCGATAATTAAATTAATTTTCCATTAAGGGTTATCTCATAATCGATCTGAAATGGGATTTTTGATATATGAATGATGAATTATAATTTGTTGTGATTGATTATTCATATATACAAATCGATCTATTTTCAACTTCGAATAAATTAATGCAACTGTAAAATGCAAAATATTAATCATATTCATGATTAATTATTAAAATTCCCTATAGATCATTTGAGCTAATAGTAATATTAATGTACAACCCAGTGCGGTTACAGTTTGGTGGAGATACGCGACGCATCTCAAACTTTGTTTATGAGCAATTCAGTTTCAATCTGTTATGAATATTAATAATTTTGTGCACACATTTTATGAAATTTATGAAATTGTGAGAAAACGCGAACTCACTCCTGACTGACTGAGGCAAAAAGCCGAAGTCAGTAGCCTAACGTACATTTTAACAAGTTGCTAAAATATGCCTAGACGATTTTAGCACTGTTAAATGCTACACTGCAGTAGCCTATTTAATATTACAAATGTCCTGTTAAGAGATGAAGAAATATCTCTGCAGTTGATACATTTCTAATATTTGTTTTAAATCGCTGTGAACGAAGAATTCTCACGTGCGTACTACCGGTATTAATAAATATGTTTTTGAAGCGAGATTCCTTTTTAAACATTTAGGCCTTGCATGCATGCTATCGTTATTGAATTCGTGGTTAGTCCAGTGATATTCAACAAAACGGTAAACTCCTGGTTAACATTGACCTAGCTAATCAATCGAAAACCTAAATACACAAATCATAAGTGCTATTTTGATAAGTGTGTAATATGGGAGTCTAGCAACAGACGGAAAATTCCTGTTGTCCACATTTGAGTATTTGCGGCGAAGAAACCCCGCCATACTCTCCTGTGCAGTATTAATAGCACCAAAAGGTCCGCCGAGACCTCTGTCTAGTTTGTGATTTGTTGTAGAGAATCAGCGCGTGACGCGATCTGAACGCTCTTAGATTTAAAATCACAGTGAAGCGGTTGTAATTCCACTGACTAAACACCAGAGGGAGTCCTTTGTGTTTAGCAGTCTCCAATTACGGCTGAATTCATTTCCCGGTGAATTAATGTCTAAACTCTAAATAACTATTCGCATTTACAGCTTGGCTTGTGCAAATATTATTTCATGTTTGACAAAATTTTCCTGCTTTTGACTGATACATTTACTCTGAGTTTGGTTCAAACTAGATTTGAATTAAAACTTAGATTCAGAATATCTATCTGGCCGCCTCCCGCTAGGTCGGTTCACTCAGCTCTCTTTTCTTTCTCTTCAAATCCTGTCGGGAATTGTTTATTTCCACTTTTCTCTTTTGATTTACTTTAAAGTTATGGATGACACTTCATTGTCACGATTAATTATTATGGGATATTATTCTGAGTTCTCCTTGTACATTTTCTTTACATGCTCATTTAAATTTGATTTGAACTAGTTTGAATTTTAAATTTAAATTGAGTTGTCTATTCACCCACTGGTATCCACTTGGAGGAAACAGCACCATCGTGTGGCCTTGTGGATACTAAGTCGGCATCACTATTTTCCTCCTTTCACTCTTTTATATCGTCTTTCTCTCCTGATTATTTTTATAAATAGGACTGATACTTTATTGTATCTGGATTATTATAAGATATCATTCCGATTTTTACATGTCCTTGCATGCTTATTTCAAATTTTAATTTAAACAAATTTTGAATTTTGAATTTGAATTAAGTTTTCGGTTCGCCAGGTTGAGCACAGAGAGGGAGCACGCCCCCTTGTGGTGAAAACCCACTACTGCGGCCTCCCTCTTCTCCTGGGTACCTCCTGTCATTTCATTTTGATTTTGATTTTCAATTTTTGTTTTTATTCTATTATTTTATTTCTACTTTTTTCTATCTCTCTTTTGGGTTAGGTTATTTCGATAATTACCATCATTATCATAATTTCCTTTTCATTTTATTATTATTTAGTAAACCCTTTGACTCTGATTGCTACACAAATAATTAATCCATTTGGTTTAAACAAACTAGCCTTAATTCACTTTAAGTTTCACTTGTTTATCCTTTGTGTATTTATAGGTGGCATTCACTAGAGCACTGTGGTGAGTGCAGTCATCTCGGGTTGGTGTCCGCGAGCGAGGTCATCTGTCCGACGCTACCTGGCACTGGCCGTGTGTCTCGGACTCTTCCGAATCTCGTACCTCCGGTTGTGGCACGCCACCCCGACATCAGCAATTTGGCCCGCCAAAAGGTTAAGTCAACGTCAGCGACACACAAGGCAATTTTGAGACAATCACTCGAACTGGGGTCTGCTGAAAGGACCACTCCGAAAGGAGAGTTCCGAGGAAAACTCAATCTTTCCGTGCCGTCTGATGATTGACACCTTGGCGCTGCCACTTTGTGTTTAAAGTCGCAAGTGGTTTGAGTGGGCACACCGTGGTACCGAGAGACGAGGTTGCCCGAGAGCACTGCGGTCAAGTGTTGGAGAACCGTCGGAGAGGTTGACTGAGCCACTGGTTTCCACCTGAGTGGCCTCAATTCATCGCAGGTAAACTAAATTTAGTAAAACCCATTCCACTTACTATAAGCCACAGAACACTAGATATCTCCTGGATACTTTAAGTGTTTGGCCCATCTCTTCTCTAAGCCACACCATCTTCCTAGGTTTTCTACCCCGATAGAAAAACTCACCTGTTGGCCCTATCTTAAACCCTAGCAGTGGTAATAGCTTAGGTCTCTTTATCCTCTTGAACACATACTGTGTTACTATTCTGTTTATTTAATTTCAGACCTAGTCATCACTAGTGTTTTGTTTTACCTCAGTCTTTTCTATCCTTTGTTCGGTTGTGATTTGTTTCTTTCATTTTCACCTAGAGACAAGTAACCTATGAGAGCCACCAAGGAAGCTAAATAATAGGGCGACAAACCAAGCAGCCGGTGTCATCACGTGACCCGCGAGGCTACTGCCTGTCAAATCTCTAGTTCGGGTCCTTAGACCAAAGTCAATTGGCTCCGCTAACTGTCTAACTGTGCATCAGTTAGCCCAAAATTCTCATAAACGGCATAGCCCGTATGAGTATAGCTCATTAACCTTAGAACGAACTTGCATTGGTCTCTTTGTGTGTCTGCTGTGCTTCTCTCGCCTACAGTGAAGCCAATATGTCCCGTGCATCCAGTCCAGCAGTCCACGGGGGCAACCTCTCGACATGGTTGAGAGCAATGACGACCCCCTTCCTGCCCAAGGACGCCAGTGACCTGCAGCATCTGAGCCAAACGCAACTGGACACCGAGCTAGACGAGCTGATAACACACGATCCTACCCAAAGCTACAACTACAAAGACTGGGCCAGGATCGTCAGCAGCGTCACCCACAACGTCGTCGCCCAGGCGAGGCTCAGCGAACGGCGCAACATCGACCTGGAGCAGCAAGCAGCAGCGCTACAGCTTCAAGTGGAGGAGGCCCGGAGGGACCAGGCCCGTACCCAGAGTCGTCTAGATCAGCTCCTCCTCGAGACCCAGAACCAGCGCGAGAAAGAGGACACCACAGATCCAGAACTACAGAAAGAAGTAGAAAGACTTCGAAATGCCCTGCAAGATCTGCGCCTCGACACAGACCAAAGAGAACAGTTGGAGAGAGAAACCAGAAAAGAACTCGACGAAAAACTCCAACAAAGTGACGCTCTCCTAGAGAGAGCCGAGACTGAACTAAAAGAAGCAGAAGCAAAAGCCAGGGCCTGCGAAAAACATTTGCAAACGGCCCGAGCTAAATTCGGCGAGCTTACTCTGCAGAGAGACGAGCTCCAAGATGAACTTGACACTGTTCATGCAGAACTGAGACAATCTTACAGACTGCAGAGTGGCTGGAACGGAGAAACACACATCACAGAGTTTCTCCCGGCCAGCCACCCCAACCCTTTCAGCCAAGAACCCAAAACTGAAAAGGGAGATGTAAGCCCACGGCTCAAGACATCACCAGCCAGCTTTCAAGAACACCTGTCAGCAGAAAAAGGGGGAGGACCCCTTCAGACAACCCATGCCACTAACCACGGCACGACCCCCCGAGAACTTGACAAGCTAGCTCGAAACATTCCTATGTTCGATCCAGATTCTGCAGAAGGTTGTGACATTCATGCTTATTTAAAAGACATTGACTTTCACTTGCAAACTGTCGCCAACGTGACAGCTTGGGACAATTTGTATCTGTTAAGAATAACGGCTAGCAGTGATGTTCGTAGCTTCCTAGACCGTCAAACTGAGGCTGTCAAAACGGACTTCCAACAATTACGGCAAGCTTTGATCCGTGAATTCTCTGATCCAGACTCCGATCAAGGTTTCATCGTTGCTGTAGACCTCAAGCAAGATCGGCGTGAACACCCCCAGATCTACTACAACCGACTCCGACAAGCTTTCTTCGGAGCACGGAATGAGCCCGGGATGGAACAGGATGTTACCTTTAAAACTCTTTTCCTGCGGAATCTCCATCCAACCTTATCCCATCATATTGGGGTTTTGGCCGATGCACGGACCATGTCTACCCAACAGCTGCGTGACTTAGCCCATAAAGCTTACACCAAGCAAAAGACTATTTCTGAAAAGACTGTGAAAAACTCCACAATCTATTCTGTCTCTGAGCACTGTTCAGAACTGACTTTAGAGGGTGCCCCACAACACCACAGTCACAGACATTTTTACAGAGAGTCACGACCGTTCCAAGCCAGCAGAGGGCAACACAATCGCGGTGGTGCTCGTCCAAAGCACCAGAGCGAGCGCTCTGAAAGATTCTGGGAAGCCGGCCGGCGACCCAAGAAGAACCGATCTCCACCGTCCAGGACAACAAGCCCCGACAGAGAGTGGAACCACTCTCGACACGACACTGGTAAGCTCAAGCCTGAGCTCACATCAGATAACCACAGTGCAGCCACGTCTGAGACAGCAGAGATCCTAAGGGTGCTGAAAGAGCTTCTTCACCAGACACGTCGCAAGAAAGACAAGAAGGACGAGCCAGACATCTTATGCCTAAGCATAAGAACTGAAACCAAACCGTCTGACCGCCATCTGACTGAGCCAAGCACCTCGAACACTGCTCATCATCCACAGACCACAGAGCTAACTGTCACATCACAAGGTGACAGCATCACCAAAGCTCCACAACTGACAGCTGCACACCCTGAACGAGACGACACACTTCCTCACACCAGGTACCAAAATACAAAGGTACCAGGAAACGCTGTTCTGTCTAACTGCCTCCACAGCAAGCTACACGAGACCGGTCCTAACCACCCAACGACCGTTACACCTGTCCCGATGCCAATGTTTTTGGGCAACCTGATCAAAAAGGGGGTGGCCCAAAAACTCTACCTGAACATCACGTTGGAAAAGGAAGTGAGCATGGAAGCCCTGATAGACACAGGATCAGACATTACGGTGATCTCAAATCAACTTTTCAAAAGACTCCAATTTGAAGCTAAGAGACAAGATCAAACTCTTACACCTCAAACTTGTGAACTGAACGTACAGTCATACAGTCAACATGACATCCGGCTCGAACAGGTAGCTCACATTCACCTGACAATTGGTCCTCTGAGTCTACTCTATCCAGTGTTCATCTCAAAAATGGACACTTTTCCGTTCCTCATCGGCAGAGACCTTCTAGATCGTTTTGAACCGTTACTGGACTTGAAACAGCTCAAAGTCTGGGCTCAAGTACGATAACTTTGCCCCCTCCAGTCACAGCCAGACGGTCAGGTCACAAAGGTCACAGAGTTCATGGGAACTCCCACAGCCAGCCAGGAAGACACAGACTCAGCACCAACTGAAGGTTCGAATCCGCTACCCTGCACCTTACAGCCCACCAAAGACTTTGACACTTGCTGCCTCAATGTCATGACTGACCTGCAGCGACATGACCTCACTCAAGCCATCGCCATGCCTGGCGCACTAAACAACAAGCTGTGGTCACTTTCAACCCACCCACCCACCCTAAAGAAAGTGAAGATTAAACACAGCATAAGAACTTTACAAGCTCAACTGCCTACCTCAGAGCCGCTTACGCTGGCTCCGCTGTTTGCAAAGACAACCATAACGGACATGCGGGCTTCTGACATCTACATAAAGACTTTAAATGCCCACCTCTCAAACCCCTCCAACCACCCTTGCATTTCATCTGACCTCACTGACAACCAGTGCCTCAGACCACTGCATGACACAACGCACATGCTGCGTGAACAGAAAAACATTCTGAGTTGTGCACCGATTGACATCACAATGCCAAGGCTTGTAATGCCACGGCGCACAAAGGGGGGTAAACTGCTAATGTTCGTCTATAACGCATCATGTGCTACACACAGCAGCACCAGAGACACTGACGAGACACTGAAGCAAGCGACAAGCCGACAGCAAGATGTGGCAAAACATGGGCCAAGGCGAACTAAACCCAGTCGCCGCCCACGAAGTAAAAAGACTGCCCTGTCCAATCAAAGACAACCCTTGCTGGCTTCTTCCTCCCCTTTCTCTCTCTCTCTCCCTGTTGTTTGTACCAGGTTGCTGCTGTGGTTCGCCATGCTGTACTGTCAGCCAACCAGAGGACAGCTGCCACCGAGAGAACAACTGAGACCCCAGATCACCGACGGCAGGACCTACGCCCAGCAAGTGCATGTTCGACTCATCCAGCCCTGCCCGGTCTACAGAGCACACTACCCCAGCTCCGCAGCCCAATACATCTGGGCAAATGCCCAATGGACAGAGGACACCCTCTCTCATGCCGAGGCCAAGGTCGAACACATGCTCAACCAACTAAAGAAAGTGACTGTCGCACAATCGGGACTCCTAAGCACCAACCACCACTCCAGATGGCTCCTGGGAGTGTTGCTCCGAGTCGTAGCTGCCGCCAGAACTCTGTTTAACATTGGTATGTCCAGTGTAAATGCAGCGAACCAGACCGCAAACTCCATGAAGCCTCGGTTTACTGTCTTACAGAGTGACTTTGTCCAGACTCAGCTGGTTACAGCGCTAACGACAGACATGCTGTGGGAGGTTAACTCTTCCAGTGACAGCCTAGCCACAGGCGTAATCCTACCGCACCTGATACCCTCAAGCCTCATGCTAACTGTGCTGGCTTCCGCCGTCAACACGCCAGCTGACCTTCTACAAAAACACCTGGCCTACTCTCTGGGTAGCGCCATCCCACTCTACGTCTATCCCGAGCAGAGAGAAGTGGGTTTTCTCCCAAATCTGCCTATCATCGAGTCAAGCCAAGTCTACAGACTTACAGACATTGTCAAAGTCAGGTTTTGGGAACGCGACACCCACATCAAGGTACGCCCTCCAGACGTGGGGGCCTACCACGACAGCAATACACAACGGTACTCGGGTTCAAACCCGCACATGTGTACTTTGACTAAAGACATTCATCATCTCTGCCCTGCCGACGCTAAACCTCATACACAAGTCACCGAGACGCAAGCAGAGATTGCAGGTGACAGAGGGCTCGTCAACACTTCCGTGCGCACAGCCACTCTCACTCACGACCAGAATGACACAACCAGCCGTGTCAACATGCTCAACAAGAAAATGGGACTTCAAGTACTGAAAGGTGTCATCCTACACCTTGATGGCCTGACATGGTACCAGCTTCCCAGCAAAGAGTATCAGACAGCACTGAAACTACCATCCTCCAAGAACTTCAACTTCACCTTGAATCCAGGACTGAAACTCTGGATTGAGAAAAGGGGGTCCCAACTCACTGACCCTGCTCCTGTCAACACAGCCCTCCGAGCACCGGCTCGACGGCCTGTTCTGAACACTTCATCTGCGGTCCGAGGCTGGAATGCTGCCGACATTGAGCTGTGCGTCTCTGCAGGTAATCAGCCACACCCTAACACTAGGTTGGCCTCCATCCTGTACAGAAGACTCAGCGAGATGCGATACAGCCAAGCTCACGAAAGCTGTGTCCGAAGGTCTCGGATGGAATCCCCGGAAAGGGGGTCTCAAGTCAGCCTCAGCTCCAAGAACCACCTGCTTTCCCCCATCATGATCCACCTGCAATCCTACCATCATGATTCACCTGCCATCAGCCCATCGTGATGATTGTCGTCCGATGAAGTCCACACAGGGACTTCATCCGACGAAAAGGGGGAGATGTAACGACACTGACCGTCTGTCCGGTCAGATGTTCTGAAGTAGCGAATCATAGGGGTGTGACGAGACGCTTACTCCACGAGACGAGACACGAGATTGGGTTCACGAGAACGAGACAAGATGAGATTTTTACACAATTTTTAAGAAATCCTCAATGATGAAATGTATGAATGGAAAATAGTCTTTTATTCAACTGAAAATCACAAAATGCAAAACAATTTAGGTGCATTTTGAAATCAACTTGTAATTAATGTTATTTTACTTCTATTTTAATGAATTCTATGCAGTAAAGGACATGCAAACACTGCAAAATGTTTTGCTATAAACTCTACCGTCTGGCTTCTCCCCTGTACGATTTCACATGAGAAATCTAACTCCTTTCCATAAATCGAACATAAAAAAAAATAAAACAGTATAAATAAAATTAATATAAATAACTGAAATAACACTTTAAATGCAAACAGTAAGTGTGTATCCATAATCAAAGTAGCCTACTGCTCTCTCAAAACTACAAGTTCAAACAGAAAAAAAAAATTTCTTCAAGCATGAAAAAGAGATAAATTAACTACACAGAACAGACTAAGATTATGGTCATGTTCTTTTTCAAGAATATAAGCATGTCGACGATTTCTGGCAGCAGTTGAGACCTTTGGGCAGTAACTAGGGCTGCACGATATGAGGAAAAGCTGCGATGTGCGATAACATTGTTTAATATTGCGATGTCGATATGACTTGTGATATGTGAATGTTAGCTATACTGTTCCCATGTCTTAGTGCTTTAATAGGTTCTTTGCGCGATAGGTCAAATGTTTATTACCTGCCTGGTTCAGATTACAGTATTTTAGCGCGATTTTGGCACGATCCGTTTCGTGGAGATTCGTAAAGGACAACGGGCGTCGGGACGCAAGATTCGATCGTTTCATTTCGTATAGTGTGTCATAGTGGGCGACAACCTACGCGTCTGCGATGCTTCAGGACATCACGACAGAAAGACTAACATGTTTAATTTTAACGGTCCTCCACGACGGGTTGAGTGAGAGTGAGTGTGCGCGAGTGAGTGAGAGTGCGAGCAACAGTGAGTGTGCGTGTGTGCGCGCGCGAGTGAGCGTGTGTGTGTGTGTGTGTGCGCACGAGTGAGTGAGTGAGCGAGGGACAGTGTGTGTGTGTGTGTGTGTGTGTGCGCGGAGTGTGTGTGTGATTGGCCCGGCACACAAATGATTTAAAAGTGGCAGGGGCATCTTCAATACTAATTTCACCCTCACGCTCCATCACGCTGACATCACAACAACTCACGAGACAAAGTTTCACCTCGACGAGAAATCTCGTCGCGTTTTAATCTCGCGAGATCTCGTAACACGAGATCTCGTCACACCCCTAGCGAATCATGATTGTTCTTCTCATGCTGACTAAATATGAACACTACACGTTCATATTCAGAAAGCCCTAATTGACTAGCTTTCTGACACAAGTCTCTACAAGCAGGCCCTGGTTAATGTTTTACCCGACCTAATGAAATCAACGAACAGGCCCCTGTTTGTTTCTCATACTATCACGTGCTGCGACCACAATTCCCTTACTGTGTCTAACGTTTGTTCTTTGTGTACTGAAGGAAAATTGCAAGACTTACCCCATTCAGTTGTTTTGGGACAACTAGGACTATCTTGCTTCTCTCAGCAAAATTATATGACGCCTCAGGCTGTCAAGTTAGTCTGCCCACAGAACTACCTTTGTTTTTGCCGAGTAACACATTCTCAAATAGGCCCCAACCCCTCACGTGGTATGCACCACGAGATGCAACAGATGCCGACCTCACAGATACACACACATACATACATATACACACAAACATCCGTTGTGTTTAACTTAATATCCTTTTAATGTATGTAACTCAGACTGGTATCTGAACATCCTGTATGTATGTGTGATTAATGTTGTTTTGATCGTATAGTTATGATCTTCGAGTGTTGGCTCTGTATTTTTCTCTGAAGAATGTTCTCCCAGTAGAACCGCATCCTGTAACCCGATCTCATTGATAACGGGGCGCAACACATTAACACACACACAATCACGCACACAAACACATGCAGAAACCCACCACACAAGGGACTTTTACCCATAACGTCACTTTTCGATGTACTATGTTTATAAACCATAGGAAAGCATGTATATATATCCTATTGTAACATTAATCGAACTGCAAATGCCTATACTAATGCATAATAATGTATCTTTGCATTACTACAATGTCTATATTCTATTTCTGATATCTCTGTAATCCTCTCCAGCTAACGGAGTGGAATTCCGATAGCAGAATGCAGTAATGTGCATTGTTTTATACATTTCATATTTCTTGAGCAAATCTTCTCAAGTTAAATCTCCTCATGACTCATTCCAGTGGGCGTCATCCACTGGACAGCGGAACTTCTCCCTTTTAAAATGCTCAGAGCTGATTCGTCCTCCACGCAATGGAGGCGTACACGGGACACTGATAAAAAGTCCAAACCTTCATTTCTCACTCTCTTCTCCCTCCTCAAAAACTTTGGAAACCCAAGTCCGGACCGGCTTCGGCCTGCTTCTCTTTTCTTCTCTTTTATTTCTTTTTATGTTTTTCTATAGTCTAGTTTCGTTTTCCTATTCGCCTCTGTTCATTCACGAGCTGAATGAACTTAGCCTGAATCATTCCCGGCAACTTCACCTCAAAGAAAGAGACTCTTTGAACCTCCCGCGCTCGCGCTCGCATGGAAGACACAGCACGCGCGCACCGAAGCAAGCCCTGCTTTCTTAAAGAAACACACGCACGCTGCTCTTAGGACACACGCACGAACTCGGCGTTCTTCAGCAACAAAGAGAACCATTTTGCAAGATAAGTTTATTGAACTTTTAATGTGATTTGATTCCTTGCTGTCTCTCAAAAGGTTACATTGCCTGTGATTTTGCCATGCTGAGATCATCTCGGTGATCTCTCTCATCCTGAACTTTAGTTTCACTTTCTCCCTTTCATCCTCTCCCTCTCTCATCTGTTATTCGTTATCTTGTATTGTTTAACTGTATTGTATGTACATAGACATATAATCCGTGTGTATTGTGTAGTTTGATATATTCCTTAGTTCGATGTATTAGTCCAATTATTAAATTCCATATATACTTGATTGATCCTGTCTATAATTCTCACATTACGAGTCCCTGAAATGTTTGATCTAGCTACAGGCTTTACAATTTGATTATGGTTTAGTAACCTAAATTTTATAAGGACAAAAAGAATGGTTTCATGGCCAGAAGCTATTCCTTTCTGAAATTATAAGAAGTGATAACTTTATTGAGAAGGTTGGTAAGTTAATCTTATGGTCGTTTGCGGGACAGACAACTGTTCGATAATTAAATTAATTTTCCATTAAGGGTTATCTCATAATAGATCTGAAATGGGATTTTTGATATATGAATGATGAATTATAATTCGTTGTGATTGATTATTCATATATACAAATCGATCTATTTTCAACTTCGAATAAATTAATGCAACTGTAAAATGCAAAATATTAATCATATTCATGATTAATTATTAAAATTCCCTATAGATCATTTGAGCTAATAGTAATATTAATGTACAACCCAGTGCGGTTACACCGACTATCGTAGCAAGCCTAGTGGGTACCAGCCAACCAAAATCTCCAGAGAATTTTGTTAATGTTCAGACCAAAATTGATGACAGTCTGACTCAAAAGGCAAGCAATGAGAGTGAAGCAAGTACCTTTGAGAATAGTTGTTCACACTTCCTTCAAGAACCGATCTATACAAAAGTGAATGATGAAGATGATCTTTTCCGTGCACCTGCGTTAGTCGAATGAAAAGTAGAACTCTTGTAGAGTAGCCCTTGTAGACAGTGGATCTGTAAACTGTACCCTGAGTGAGTCAGCTGAGCGCATACTTCAGGATCACAGTCTTATTTGAGTAAACCCACAAAGAAAGTGCTGACTGGATGTGGAGGCAACCAGACAAAGCCAAAATGTGCATATGAGCTAAATGTAGATTTGCTTGGGTGCAAGTTGACTGTGAACTTTTTAGTTGTTCCAGGTCAAGAGGATGACATGACAGTAGGCTCTAATGTTTTAAGACACGTGACTCAGCAGGTCAATAATACAAAGTGGTACTGGGAGAAAATCTCACAGCCTGTTAAAGAAAACAGTAATGACCCTTTCCTCAGTCTACTCTCTAATGTCGACTGTTGGCACGGAGACAGGATGCCAAAAAGAGTTGGCACTGTGTTATTAAGACAGTGTGTGACACTGGAGCCACAACACAAACATATAATCTGGGGAAGGTTGAAAGAAGAAGTTCCATTGTCTGTCGGGAGTACTGTGATGGTAGAGTCCTTAACTTCAAAATCTTCACCACGGAACATCATGATTGCTCGTAGTGTGTGTCTATTGTGGGCTGATAAGTGGATTCCTGTAAAGGTGATAAATATGTTGGACCGACCAGTGGTGTTACTTCGGAATGCAAAGATTGCTCAGGCGCACCTATGTTTTGCTCTTAAAGAGTTAGAGCTTACAAAGCACATGAAATGTGAATCAAGAGAGGTCCTTCAAAATGTTATTCATGTTCATAAACCTAATGAAGAAGACAAGATGTTGCTAACAGACTGTGCAGCTGAGTTGCGAGAGATGGGACTGACACAGATTGATATTGATTCATGTGAAGTGAATGACTTCTGGAAAAGGCAACTGGCAGACCTCATTGTGCAGTATGAGAGCATATTCTCTCATGATAAGTTAGATTGTGGAGAAGTCAAGAATATTGTCCACAGGATACACCTGAAAGACGAAAAACCGCTTCGACTGCCTTATAGAAGGGTTCCGCCGGCTCACTACCACACGTTGAGACAGACCCTGGATGAAATGGAGGCACACAGTATCATCCGGAAGTCCAACAGCGAGTGGGCCTCACCTTTAGTTCTGGTCTGGAAGCCCTCTGGAGAATTGCGTATATGCACAGACTTCAGGTGGCTTAACCAAAGAACAGAGAAGGACGCATATCCAAATGCCTCACCAAACTGAGGCCCTTGCATCTTTGGGAAATAACTGCTATTTCAGCACCATGGATTTAACATTGGGATTTTATAATATCCCAATCCATGAAGAGGACCGCAAGTATACAGCATGCACAACGTCAGTGGGTCTCTATGAATACAACCGGATGGCTCAGGGATTATGCACCAGTCCTGCAATGTTCTCTCGAATGATGACTGCGATATTTGGAGACCAGAATTACCTGTCTCTCCTTTGCTACCTAGATGACTTACTGGTGTTTGGGAAGACTGAGAAGGAGGCACTCGACCGCCTCAAGATGGTATTTTCTTGGCTTAGAGAGCACAACCTCAAAGTGTCCCAAAAGAAATGTTACTTCATGAGGAAGACCGTGAAGTTTCTAGGTCATATTGTATCAGAGAATGGTATCCCAACCGACCCAACAAAGGTATCTTAAATCAGTGAGTTAAGGGTGGTGGATTTAATGGAGGAAGATAGAAAGACTCCATCACCAATGAAGATCAAATCTTTCCTTGGAATGGCAAACTATTATTCTCATTTCATAGAGGGCCTCTCAGCATTAGCCAAGCCACTGTTTAAGCTGACCGCTGGGCAGAAGATCAGGAAGAAAGGTGGGAAAGGTTGCTCCTATTTTTCCTAAACCCAAACGTTTGAGCCCTGAAGACTGGACTGCAGAATGTGACCTTGCTGTGGAAAAGATCCAGTGTTAATTTCGTTAACGAAAACTATGACGAAAAATGTTCGTTGACGACCTTTTTTCCCCTGACTAAGACAAGACGATGAGAGACGACACCCACGTCATTAAACGATAACTGTGACTATCAACACATGCAATATCGTTGACGAAAAAAGACGAGACTGAAATGTGTTTAAACATTTTTAAACTTAACCAAAACCACTTGTTTGTGTCAAATAAAGGAGACGACAACACATTGACTGTTTTTTACAAGCGTTCATGCTTACGGTTGCCAGATTTTAATAATTAAATCCCCAGACAGAGTTTCTGTTAAAAGAACACGTTTTCTACCCGGTCTTTTCAATAGTATCTGGCAACCATGCGCGCGCGCTCTCTACACTGCTGAAGAAGCGCGGATGATCTGAAAACAACACAGACAAGTAAGCTAGAGTTTAGCGATCTTCATTTGAGATTTTCTACTTAAATTAAAGTGTCTTTCAGTCGGTCTGTGTTCTGCCACGAGCCGTTTGCGCTATCTGTGCTACTAAATCTGCGATCAAAATATAGGCTGATATCCAGTGTTTTTAATGTCGATCATATTATACGAGCAAGAATGCAATGTTTCCTTAATATCCACACGATTTCAAATGAGACATTGATTTTATACAACAGTTCAACAAACAGAAGGGTAACATTAAATTATTTACTACATTTAAAACAGTATTGTCATAGGCTTATTGCTCTATTTTGCAACGAAAGCCACAGCAGAACTGCAGCACACAGCGGTGATTCGTGAACGATTCTGTGGCTTAGAATGAATCGTGAGATTCCTGACCCGTTCATAAAAATAGCAGCTTGCTTCCTTACTGAATGAATGACTCCATGACTCACTCATAAAGACAGTGACTTACTACTGGCTTTAATTTAATATTTTAAAAGTACCATCACTAAGTTTTTACCATCATTGCATATTTATTGAACATTGTTTAATTTAAAAATATATATATAAAAAAAATATTGTCCCTTAATGGAAAAAGTGTGACTGCAGTCTAAGTGGAAGAGAGGGGGTACCAGGGGGTAGGGCACTCTAAAAACCACTGAACTAAGGAAAAGGGGTAGCCTATGTAGAATTGCACAAGTGCTACTGCTAAAGAGTGCAATGTCAATACAGCCTGTTACCTTAATTTACATTTCTCATAAGCTTAATTGAATTGGCCTAGAGATAAAAAATTAGGAAATTTTTTGTCTAAAGACTACATATAAATAGCTACCAAAATTAATGTCGGTAACTGCAGTTTGACTAAAAGTTGACAAAAAACGCAATGACTTTTCGTCAACTAAAACTAGACTAAAACTATGAAAGACAAAATGACTAAAATGTGACTAAGACCAATACGTATTTTCGTCTCAAGATGAAAACTAAGACTAAATCAAAAATGGCTGCCAAAATTAACACTGAAAAGATCAAACAGTCGCTCACAGACACAGCTACTCTAGCACATCCAGACTTTAAGAGACCATTCCTCTCGTCCATCGATGCATCTATGGATGGGTTAGGTGCGGTTTTGAGTAATGTTGGGCATCGTTTTGATTTGAACGATTCCGATTCTTCCTTTCGATTTCGGTTCTTTCCGATTCTCGATTCCGATTCTTCAAGGGGTGGAGTCAAAACATGTCACAGGCTCATTTCACAGAGGAAAATTTTATTTTGATTCAAATGTTCCAATACATATAAATAAAACATCTCCTAGCAGAGCATTCATTTCGTTCGTTTGTTAAATAAGGTCGATCTAGCGCTGAAATGTGTTTTTTAAATCAAGTGATCAAAGTGCTCGTTGCCGCTGCGATCAGTGGCGCTGATACAGTGTTTTTATCTCTTGTGGATCGCGCACACCGCATTGTCTTCACTCGGACGCGCGCTTCAATCTGTTGCGGAGACTCTCTATTCGTTCCGGTGAAATCACAAAATATAATGCACACAAACGTGTCCCTGCTTGATATACAACCACTGATGAGCATAATCGGTTTTGATGAAAAAAAAAAAAAACTATACGAGTGCGGTTTACAACCCAAAACCTCTGTCACGCAAGTTCTACCACTGGACCATTAAGGTACACATTATTGAGGTGCCGTGGATTTATGTATTTATTCATTCGATAATTCTCAGCACTGACAACATGACATAATGTTATTGTACATATATCTGATTTAGCATTGTATTACCAGTCCCCACCCCACCTGTCCCACCCACTTTTTAAAACAAAGTTACGCCACTGGACACTCCTTGTTAATTTGTACACCATGCAGGCGTAGGTGTTTAGTCATATTTGTAGTGCATCGTCCCGTGCAAAAAATAAGTTTGTCACATGTGTTGCACTGTGCCGACCCAGGCTTTTTTAAGGTGAAATAAAGCCACACTTTTGAGCACCATTTACCATGCTCCATGGCTGCAACAGAACAAGCGGGCACGGTAAGCACTTTCGGAAATACGGTGGCTACTATGGAAACCAAAACTTGCACGGAACCGATGATCGGAATCGAAAACAAATTTTCTAAACAATTCCGATGGCATAGTTATTTTTTAAATGGTTCCAAGTTGGAACCGGTTCTCGATGCCCAACCCTAGTTTTGAGTCAGATACCGGAGGGAGAGAAAAAGCCCAGACCAGTAGCCTTCGCGAGTAAGACCCTGTCGAGGGCTCAGTCCCGTTATCCAGCTCATAGATTAGAGTTTTATGTTCTAAAGTGGGCAGTTTGTGAAAAGTTCGCTCACTGGTTAAAAGGGACTACGTTCACAGTGCTAATGGATAACAATCCTTTGACATATATTATGTTTAAGCCTAAGTTAGATGCCTGTGAACGAAAGGTGGGTATCCAAGCTGGCCCCCTTTGACTTTGACTTAAAATACATACCCGGAACCCAGAACTTTCCTGTTGATCTGTTGAGTCGACATCCCTTTGCCAGAACTCTGGAAGTCTCTGAAGCATTGGCGAGTAAGGCTCATCATGTAACCTCGGAATCGGTTCAAGAAGCTTTCCGATTGTCAGTGAATGTACTCCATCAAAATTCTGAGGATAGTGTTCAGAGTGTCCAAGTTGGGAGCTTGAGTCAGATAAGAAGTGAAGGTGTGAAAGCTATTTTTGAGTCCTGTCTAGATTGGGAATCCAGCAGACCTGTACGTGGTGCTCAGCTGACCCGCTGTGCCAGCAGTTTGGTTCATGGAGGAGTGGATACACTCCCAGTCTTTTCAGTGGAGGAAATACAGGGGAAACAGAGAGCTGACCCCACCGTCGCCAGTGTGATATCCTTTGTTGACAGAAGAATGATTCGCTTCTTACCCCCTCGATTGAAAGAGAGGTGGCCTCAGATGATACAGACACTTATGTTTTCCTAAAACTGTACCACTCATGAGACGACAGGATTTGCACCGTTCTACTTGATGTTCGGTAGGGTGACTAGGTTGCCTGTAGATATCATGTTTGGGAGTGCCCTGAGGAATGATGATGTGCAGACTTACGATGAATATGTGGAGACTCTTCAGAAGGATCTTGGGGAGGCAATGAGGATTGCTCAAGGAAACACCACAGGAGCCCAGAGAAGGCAAGCAAAGGAGTACAATAAGAAATCCAAAGGTGTTGCCTTGGAAGTTGGAGATTGCGTCCTTCTGGTGAATAAGAAAGAAAAGGGAAAAAGAAAGCTAGCGGATGTGTGGGACTCAGTGGTTCATGTGGCGACATGGAAAGACCCAACGTTACACATCTACAGGGTTGAAGATCCAACCACAAGGAAAAGTAAGGTGGTTCACCGTAACTTCCTCCTCCCTGTAAACTTTCTGCCCTTGGAGAAGCCAGAAGTCGAGTCCAAAAATGTTCTCCACAGTGTCTGAAGAAGAAATAAGTGAGGCAAAAAGACCAAGGACATAGATCTCTGTTAAGTTCTGAAAGGGAATCAAGGAGCAGCAGGATAGCTGCTTGGGTCTTACAAGGCCAGGGCCCAAAACCATCTCAGCCTGTTGGAGCACATTCTGTTTAAGGACAGGGCACTTGGCAAGTCACAGGAGTTCATGCTTCTGCCTCAACAGATCACATGAGACATGGTGGCCCTTTGATCACCAATGATGGAGCAAGCCCAGCGAATTGTCTAGTGATTGTGATACAGATGACGTCAAAGAAAGTGAGTGGAGTGCAGATGATTTGAGCATTGCATCCGAGTCAGATTCGGCCAGTGAAGGCATTGATGAAGAAGACAGGCCTGGAGGGTCTGTGAACAGTCACAGTGTTCAAGCAGAACCAGTTACCATGCCAAGAGAATTTAGCTCTGATAACAGATATGATCATTGCTCAAGGTTTCAAGCCCCAAGTAGTAGATCTAGACTCACACTGACAGGGTCAGACACAATCCCAAAAGCAAATAAGGGAACTGTGAGAACCAGGTCAGGCAGGTTAGTGAAACCTGTTAAAGGACTGCTTGAGTGCATGAGCATGATAATATCTGAGCCAAGTCAAAGAGACCTTTAGCACAATTGTTAAGAGTTCTTTTCAGTTGTGTGGGGAGTTAGATTAAGCTACAAGTATATGTTTTCTTTTCGAGAAGTGAATTTGAGAAGTACTTCATTGAGGAATGTATGGTTATATGTATAAGGGCATATTTCTCCCAAGCAAAATGTTTTGCTATTCGTTTGAATAACTGAAGTTTGGGTATCCCTCTTTAAAGGAAATTATCTCACCTACAGCCTTAAAGTTTGCTGAAATTTAGGAGGGGAGAGTGTAGTGTTTTGAGTTCTGTGATCATTCTAGCAAACTTTTTCCTCCCTCCCAGAAATAAATTGAATCCATTTCTATTTTATTTTTGTGTTTATTTGCACATATTGCTGTTCATATCCTATATAGAATATGGAAAAAAAAATAGTTTTTGTTTTAAAAGAGTGTATTGAGTTTTATGGCTGTGTGACGTCATTTCCACTTGCTGAGTCGTCCAATTGCTTCTCACTCAAAGCTTAGAACAGCTTTGGATTTGAGCGAGGCAGAGACCACAGAACTGAGAGTGTGATGCTTAATTCCTGTCCTGTCTATAATAAACTGCAGTGCAGACATGGTCTCCCCGAAGAGCCAGGTGTCGGTGGTTTATTTGTGGTGCTGGGTGAAGTCCGCTACAGTTGGCACAACGTACCCAACCTTCTAACAACTTTTAAACAACATGGCCAAAAGGTTGCTATAACTACGTTGTGTGGTGAAGGTTGTTAGACCGTTGTCACAGTGTTGACATTGAACCACCGTTCAGGGCCATTGCTTAAGGTTGTGCCCAGGGTGTCTGGACAACCACTGGACTCGTCACTGCCCTGAAGCGCGAAAATCAGCCTTTTAAATTTAAATGACCGTTGGGCTTATTGTGCTGTCTCATTCTTCATGGAGGAAGGATACGAGAGAATTTTGTAAAGATATACGCTAAATAAGATACGTAATTATTCAAACACAACCTACAACTTCCTTGTCTAATGTGATATTTATTTGAACATCTTCTGGTCAGGTATGACAAATATTTAACTTATGAAGCCAAAAGTATGAAGCCAAAATTACTTTAATGATGATTAATTGATTTCATTCCTTGAACAGGGAGCGACTTAAGCGCGTAGCCTACTTGTTGCACGTAAATGTTTTTTCCTTTTTTGGGGGGGAAACGCACAGAGAAAAAAAAAAGTTTGTAACTGCTGGCACACCTGTTTATATTTTCCTTTGTTTGTAGTCTCATCCGTTTCTTTGCTAGATTTTCTCATGTCTGCTCATGCTAGTTAACGTTAGTCCACTCCCTGTATAATATGTTTGTTTTCTTTTCTCACAAATTTATGACTTTTGGAAGTGCAATTTGATTACCATATGCAGTTTTAATAAAGTTGAATTAGCTAATCTTCTATGTCATTTTTACTCTTCAAAGTGTATGCTTGCAGGTGTTGATTATAATGAATTTACTGTTAGGCCCATACATAATAATAAGGATGTACTGTCTTCAACATGGTTTAAACTCTTCAACATGGTTTAAACGTTTGACAGTCAGATAAACTCCCTTCCCTCACACGACTCTGAAGACAAGAAGTTCGTTTGCCCACAGGTTTAATGTTCTTGGGTATGGAGTGAAAAAGCGATGCTGTTGCAAGGTTAAAGATTACCGACATATACGGCGATTAAAGAGAGCCATCTTTAGCTGACGCATGGAGCACTCACTAGTTCCTGATTCACGTGAAAACCGGAAAATTACTGAATTAAAGCAACGTCAAACTTGCCACTAGGTGGAGCTCTAAACCATAAATAAAGTGAATAGGAAATTTAAAGCCATGAATGACATTAAAGAATTACAGACATTAAACAATTAAATCTGCCATCAAATCAAACCAAATATGAAATCCCCCGTTGAAAACATGAAAAACATTGTTCCAGCACACTCCCCGTCTGGCATGGAACACGCCACTACCCAAAAGTCATTTGGATTAATCTAATCAAGTTTCTCTGGAGTAAGGAGAAGGATTGTCTTAGTGATAGGCCGTATGAAGACCCTTGGGCCTTCCTTTTTAAAGACCTTGACTTCCACCTTACGGACTTTGTTGTCTTTGCTTGGGAAGACTTGAGTAACTAGCCCCATAGGCCATTCATTCCTTTTCTGCTGTTCATCCTTCAAGAGCACAATGCTTCCTAGTTCAAGGTCAGGCTTATTAGCGTGCCACTTTCTCTTTGGTTGCAAAAGAGTCAGGTACTGCTTTTTCCATTTATCCCAAAAAGTCTGTGCCAAGTGCTGAACCCGGCGCCACTGCCGATTATGAAGGTCTTTGACCCAATCACCAGCTGGGGCAGGAGCAATTGTGACCTTTTGAGTTAGGAGTGCATTAGGTGTGAGTATGAATGGGTCATCTAGGTCGGTTGACACTGGGACAAGAGGTCTGGCATTGATTATAGCTGCAACTTCTGCCATTAGAGTGGATAGTGTCTCATGTGTTAGTGCTGAAGGTCCAAGCTGTTGGAACATTGCATCTAGTATCCTTCTAGCAAGTCCAATCATCCTCTCCCAGGACCCTCCCATATGAGACGCATGAGGCGGGTTAAACTGCCAGATACAGCCCTGGTCCGCGAGAAATTTTGTAACGGAGGTATTGTCAACATTAGAGGAAATATTAAGCTCCTTGCAAGCACCTACAAAATTTGTTCCTCTGTCTGAGCGGATGTGCTTCACAGGACCTCGAATAGCAAGAAAACGCCGCAGGGCATTAATGAAGCTAGATGTATCTAAAGACTCAATAAGCTCAATATGCACAGCTCTCACACTCATGCAGGTGAATATCACTGCCCACCTCTTGCTTTGCGCATGACCACCTCTGGTCCGTCGTGCCGCCACACTCCATGGGCCGAAAACATCTAGTCCCACATTCGTAAATGGAGGGTCAGTGGATACACGATCTGCTGGAAGATCCGCCATTTTTTGAGTCTGTGGATCTCTCCTAAGTCTTCGGCATGTAACACATTCATGAATGACACTGCAAACGCATCTCTTTCCACCAACTATCCAATAGCCAGCAGCACGCACTGCACCCTCTGTGTAATGTCGTCCCTGGTGTTGCACTTTTTCATGATGATGTTTGACTAAAAGTGTTGCAATGTGATGTTTCCCAGGGATAATAAGGGGCTTTTTTACACCAAGCTCAATCTGTGCTTCCGTTAATTGTCCTCCTACTCTTAGCAGGCCATCTGCATCTATGAACGGGTCTAAGGCTTTAAGCAGGCTTTTTCTCGGGAGCTTATCCCCGGTTCCCAAGCTCTTATATTCTTGGTCATATGTCTCCTGTTGGACTGCTTTGATGATTTTTTTTTAGCACATACGAGTTCTTCAACTGTTGGAGCTTTGGAACAGTAATGCCAGCCCTTGCAACTTGATGTTTCTGTTGTTGAGCCTTTATGAAACTGACAAGATATATGAAGAAGACGTGCAATAGCTTGAGTGATGGATTTCCAAGTGGAAAATCTGGAAAAGCGTTGTGCTCCAAGACTCTTACCCATCATTGTGGTCTTCAATGTGGAGACTTGAGGACGCACTTCTGCATCTGAAGAAGGATTCACAAGCTCATGCATTTTATCTTCAGGTAGAATCTGAGGGTTGTTTATCAGAAACTTTGGTCCCTGAAGCCAATCGGTGTCTTGGAGATGAGCAGCAGTGACAGACCTTGTTGCTATGTCTGCTGGGTTTACATCTGTGCGCACATACTTCCACTGATTTGGATGTGAAGACTTGCGAATTCGGAGGACTCGATTGCTGACATATACATAGAAGCGTCGTGTCTCATTATATATGTAGCCTAGCACAACCTTACTATCTGTAAAGCAAGTAGTGTCATCTAAGGGTATGTCAATTTCTGAAGTGATAAACTCTGCCAGTTCTACTGCCAGAACCGCAGCACATAACTCGAGACGGGGAACTGTTTGCTCAGGGCTGAGTTTTGCTTTACCCATAATGAAGCCGACATGGTTGATTCCACATGAATCTGTCAATCTAAGGTAGGCCACTGCAGCTATTGCTTTTGTTGATGCATCACAGAAGACAAATAACTCTCTTCGTGTAGCTGTAGAAGGTGATACGTTTGTGTAGCATCTTGGAATGTGGAGTTTACTTAATTCCTTAAGTGAAAGTCGCCACGTGTCCCATTTTTCCTCCATTCCTTTGGGAAGAGGGGAGTCCCAGTCATGATTCTGGTTATTGAGTTCTCTCATGATTGATTTTCCCTGAATTGTAACTGGAGCAACAAAGCCAAGGGGGTCAAAGATGCTATTAATGGTGGATAAGACACCTCGACGAGTAAAAGGTTTTGCTTCAGTAGCTATCTCAAAAGTAAAGGTGTCAGATTTCAGACTCCAACTCAGTCCCAGACTGCGCTGCGTAGGAACCATGTCAGATCCAAGATCCAAGTCTTTGAGATCACTGGCATGATCCTCAGGTACCTTTAGAACCTCTAGAACCTCTTTGTTGTTTGAAGCGATCTTGTGAAGCCGTAAGTTGGAACTAGCAAGAATCCTCTGTGTGTTTTTGAGCAGGTCCACTGCCGCCTTAACTGTAGGAAGAGACTTCAGACCATCGTCAACATAGAAGTCACGGTTCACAAAGTTCTTCACCTCAAGATCACCATCTTTGACAGACTGCCGGAGACAATAGATGGCTACAGCAGGAGATGGACTGTTGCCAAAAACATGGACCCGCATGCGGTACTCAATGATGTTTTCAGATGGGTCATTATTTCGGAACCACAGGAACCTTAGGAAATTGCGGTCTTCCTCTCTCACTAAGAAACAGTAAAACATTTGTTCAATGTCAGCTGTTATGGCCACAGCTTCTTTGCGAAATCGCACTAGCACCCCAAGAAGGGTGTTGTTCAGGTCTGGTCCAGATAAAAGAACATCATTCAGCGCGACATCCTCATAACGGGCACTGGAATCAAAGACGACTCTTATTTTCCCAGGTTTTTTAGGGTGAAATACCCCAAAGAGAGGCAAATACCAGCACTCTTCTCCTTCAATGAGAGGGGGAGCTTCTTCAGCATGGTTGTTACTAAAAACTTTGCCCATAAAAGTAAAGAAGTGCTGTTTCATCTCTGGATTTCTCTCCAGATTACGTCTCAGGGCTGACAACCTTTTCACAGCTTGACATCTGTTGTTAGGGAGTCTGCACCTTGGAGCTTTGAAAGGCAATGGTGCTACCCAGCTGCTTCGTTCGTCTTTTCCCAGCTCTTGCTCCATAATGTGAAGGAATGACAGGTCATTGATAGATGGGGCCACTTTGTTGTCATCACAGGTTACCTTAAACACTTCTTGACCAAACTGATCGCGTTTGTGATTGTAAACGAGTTGCTCTGCAGAACACATTCCATTGTAATTTCTCCAATCACTACTGTTCCTCTCTTTCACATGAAAAACATTTGGACATGGATCAAAGATGGATGGGCGTTGTTCTTTTGTGTTAGTGAAGAATGTACTCACAGTGGTAGACTTGTGAATGCCGTTCAGACAAACATTGCCAACTATCACCCATCCTAGGTCAAGCTTCTGTGCATAAGGAGCATCATGAGGACCATTTACCTGTCTACGAACCTTATGGACTCTGATAATGTCACGACCCAGAAGAATCATGATAGGAACATCTTGGTCTAACTCTGGTATAAATGGAGCTATAGGCTTCAAGTGAGAGTGATAGAGAGCAGCACTGGGTGTGGGAATCTCTGCCCTGTTGTCCGGAATGTTGTTACACTCTAGCAAACTTGGTAGGGAGAGGATTACATTTCCATCAACAGACTCGATTTGGTAGCCAGATGCTTTTCGGCCGATGGTCTCTGTCACTCCAGAACAAGTTCTAAGGTTATACGGAGAAGCTGGGCCATTTTCTCCAAATGCTTTGAAGTCATGTTCAAAGCATTTGAACATGACTTATTAATAAGGTCACCTCTGCAAACTTCAGTGCAATGCGCTTCCACTTCTGTCGGTGGCGTGGAAACTTCCTCCCCGCCATGCTGGGATGAGGAGGCTGCTTCTTGAGCTTTTGGAGCTGGGCCTGGGTGTAGTGCAGAAATGTGTTTCTCACTTCCACACTCAGAACATTTGGTTACAAATTTGCAGTTCTTAGCTGTGTGTGTTGTGGCTAAGCAACACTTGAAACAGATTCTCTTTTCTTTCAAAAATGCAAAACGTTCCTCCAAAGGTTTCTCACGGAAGGAACGGCATTTTCTTAGTAAGTGAGGTCTTTTGTGAATGGGACAAAGTCTCTCTGCATCTTCAGTTTTCCATCCATCTTTATCTGTGTCAGAATTAACAGGTGAAGAGACATTTATCTTGTTAACTGAGACTTCTCTTGATTTGCTTGGCCTCCAGCTAGCTTTATCTGCTTTATGAAGTGAATCCGTTTGAGTAGTAAGGTTGAACCCAGGGTCATTCCTTATTCTAGCTTGCTGAGTTATGAAGTCATGAAACACCATACCTCTCTTTGTAACCAGATCCATGTGACAGCCACTTTTCTTGTAGATTAAATGGCAACTTCTGAACTATGGGATTGATGCCCCTGGCTGTGTCCAGATATGACAGGCCTGGAAGGTATCCATCGGCTTTAGCTGACTCTATTTCCATAAGAAGATCGCTCAATTTGTGAAGCTTTGAGTAATCTCTGCTTGAAATTCTCGGAAAATTTACAACACGCTTGAAAAGTGCTCTTTCGATTACCTCTGGAGCACCCATAACACTCTTCCAGTCTTATCCATATCCTGTCAAGACCCTCCATTGGCTGATTAGTGTGTACTGACCTCATGCGTTTAGCGTGTTCAGCTGATTCTTTTCCCAACCATTTGACAAACAAGTCCATTTCCTCACTAGGTGTCAAGTTCAAACTACTTAGAGCATTTTGAAAGGACCGCTGCCAGGCTCTGAAACTTTCCGGTAGATCATTGAACTGTATTAAACCCGTGTTAACAAGTTCACGTCGAGCAAAATATCTGACAAAATCTGAAATGTCTGTTTTGTCTTGTTGGAAAGATTGAGGTGTGCTACTTTGGGCAAAACGTGTGTATTTTCTGCGCTGGTTATTTTCTGCTGTGTTACCAGAAGGATGATATGTGCATTTAGTGACTCGTGATGGTTGAGCAGAATCTTTTCTTGATTGCATATGATCAAGTTCAGCATCATCTGAGCAACTCTCTGCCTTTAAATGTGTAGCAGAAACAGAATTTCTTACCGATAACTCTGTGTGTGGCTGTATTGTCTCATCTGGAGAGAGTGGCTCTGCTTTTAATGCTGATTCTGTGACTGCATGTAGATTCATCTGCTCAACGTACTCACATGTCCGCTGCATAACATCAACAGGAGCTGTTTCCAGTGGAGGATCATGTCTACTATGGACGCTGGTGTCAACAGCTGCTTCTAAAGCCTCTGCTTCGGCTACGGCTGCAGCAGTTTCTCGTTCTAACACCATTTTATCCATTTTTGCCTCCAATTTGGCTTTCTCCACCTTTATTCTTTCTTCCTCTTCTGCATACATTAAATGTGCCTTGGCTGCTTCAGCTTTTGCTCTGGCCAATGCAGCTGCAGCATTTGTAGATGAGTGGCTCGATCGTGAACACGACAAATGGGATCTGGTTTTGAGTGAGGATGTGGACTCCATTGCGCCCGCAATACTCGTTCCATCTATTTGAATCTTCATAAACTACTTCTGTAACTTTTCTAAGGTTTTAACCAAATTTGAGTATCCAGAAATATGATTTATGAAGTATTTTGTATGCATGTCCTGATATGTCATATTTTGCAGTGTTAACAATGCACCAATGTTAAGACTGCACCCCTGTGTTAATATTTTTTTTAAAGTACCCTTTTCTGCTTTTTTACAGCAATTCTGGAGAAAATGGGTCTGCTGGGGAAGGTAACTCCCATACAGGCCAAAAAAATGTGACAACTTAAAAAAAAAAGTAAGAAAGTTAATACACACATCTTTGCTGAAATTTATTGTGATGTTGTTGTTAACAAGCCATGGTTAATTTGCTCTGCCTTAGGATTGCAAGTGTCCTGGGACAGGTGGGGGTGTGAGTGGGAAACCCACTGCTGAAACTTGGCCCTGGTTTGTCCTCATGGATGAGGTGTTGGGACAGAGGCATTGCACCAACCCCCTGTCCTCGTTGCCTCAATCCCTGAGGACACACCAGGGCCAAGTTCAGCAGTGGGTGCCCACGGTGAGGAAAAGCCAGAGGCAGCAGCAGCAGCACCACCACCAGCACAAGCATCAGCACCAGCACCACGAAGAAGGCGAGACAGAGAGGACGAGTTATTGGACTTGATTAGAGAATATATTGGACTGCAGAGGGAGGCAGAGGTGAGGAGAGTAGGGAGAGGATGGACAGGCTGTTTTCTCTTTCTCTCGAAAGAATGATTGAGAAATATTTTATATATATATATGTTCTTGTTTAACTTTTATTCACTTATATTTTTTTAAAGGAAAAAAAAATCTGAACATTATTTATTTTTATGAAACGTAAATTGAGCGTCAGCGTCAGTTCTGGCAGGCCAGGTAGTCAAGACGCTGCTAATGCTGTTTGCTAACAACACTGTCCCGTCAGCTGATCTGCTCCAGCTGAGCTGCATTAGCTCATTAACTCCCCTCGCTGCTCAATGGCCAAAGCTCAAACAAGGTGCCCTATTTAAAGCACATTCAGTTTGCTCATACATGCTTGCTGCTCGCTTCTGCTGATCTGTACGCTGGTAAAAAGCTGTTTAATTCCTTCATCTAGCTTGTTTCTCAGAAGGTGGCTTAGTCATCTCTTCATAGTGCTTCTGTAGACTGTCAAAACAGTTCAAAGACAGATATTTCTAGATAACAGCATGTTTTAGCTATTGTGGTCTTGAATAGTCATTTCAGTAATTAATTAATAATTTTTACCATAATATAAATTGCTAAATTAGGGTGGCTCATACGACACCATTCGAGACACTCAATTTCTGTTTTGGGGGGAATAGCTCATCTAGTCAAAATTATGTGAGAGCCCTTATGCTGCTGCTGCATCCCCTCATGCTGATAATGCTGTCCCTATATGCGGCTGCTATCTCCTCGTACTGCTGCTGTCCCCTGACTTCTGCTAATTCATGGGTGGTCAGGACTCATCTGATTATAACATATTGCAAATTATCCGTATATATTCGTAGATTACTAAGCATAGAAATTGTTAAAATAAAATCATCCTCTGTATCTCAGAGGATTGCCAGGTGTGGTTTTGTTTGGGGGGATATTTTAGCTCTCACAGTCCTAAACTGTGTGAGCGTTCCCTAATGCTGCTGCTGTCCTCTGACTCTCTGCTATTTCATGGTGCTCATGAAAGGTCAGAGGACTCCCTGAACAGAGCCATACCGCCAAATTTCAATTCAGGAACATCAACTTGTTCCTGCAATCTATTCAATAAAAATACTTTATTTTTATTGTCTGTGTGTTCTTGACTTAATGGACCTGACAGAAATGTATAAATAAAAGAGAATTCATTGCTCTGGATTTTTTTTGTTTATTTTTGTAATGACAGTCATCATTTCTACATGAAACAAATTCTTCTATAGGCTACCTGTTTTTTTTTTTTATTAAAATTGGTAAATTAAAATAATTTGTTATAGGTTACATAAGTACTTTTTCCAACATGTGTTAAACATATCAAAATCAACATGCATTTAAATTTACAGTACATAAAATAAGAAAAAAATGATGTAGACTTTTATTCAGCTGAGCAGGAGACCCTGGTGTGCTGCTGGACCGGGATGGGCTACCACAATAGAGACCCTGGTAAGGGTCTCCAGAATGTAAGTGCATATTTCCACTATCCACTAAGTTGTCTACCAACAGGTTTGCAGGGCTGACTCATGGAATAAATATTGAGATACTTTATTAAGCTAAAGTACTTTTAATAAACAACTAATACCGCATAGGGGGGAAAACTACTAGTCATATATTTCAAACCTTATTTAAGCAAAATTATCTTGCATACTCTAATAAACTTAAGGTATCAAGAGTAAAAGTAAAGGTATGTATTCTGCAGGAAAAAAAAACTCCTTGTCAGGGTTTTTATGATGGTTTCGCATTTATATTGCTACTGCATTACTGTGTATGTTGCATTTTACTTCTGAATATTTTCAAGGTTGATGCATTTAAACTATGTACTTTTGTGTAGTTTAATGTAAAATAATGCATCATATTGTAAAATAACATAATTTTGTAGTGTTGCTGTCCTGTGTGTGAAAAAAGTACTTCACATTTGTATGTAGTTCCTTACATTCCACCACTGGTTATTTTGAAAATTAAAGTAACAAAATGTAGGCCTATTGTTACTGTAACGTCTCAAGGTAGAAGAAGTTGTTCCAGGCAAAGATCCAAAATACTCAATATTTATTTAAACTGAAGAATACTGTGCATGCACAGACAGAGTGCTAACACAAACATTGACCGACAACTAAAGAGTGAAAAGGGAGAACTTAAATACACAGATGATAATAGGTGACGGTGATGATGAAGATTGACTAATTAACTAAACACAGGTGACAGAACTGAACTAATGATGATGATGAAACTAATGACGAAGAAAACAAACAAAGTCCATGAAAACGTGACAGTTACAATATTAACAAATTGTTGCTAATTACAGCTGCGTCCCATATCAAAGGGGCTTTTTTATATATAAAACTGTGTTTTATATTCAAACCAAAATACATGACTCGGCGGCCTTCCCTTTAATGTGCAATATAGCCTAATACATTGAGGATAAGTAGCCTACCAATGAATCTGAATTTGACTTATTAAAAAAATGATATCAAAACTAGTAAAGGTATATGTGTTTTCCTGGACTTGTAGCTCTAATTGAACAAAACTGTTTTAAGTGGTTCCTCTAAAAGTTTAAATATTCTATTATATACATCAGTGTGATGTTCCACATCAAAGTAATTCGGGCAAAGTTTCAGTTATATGACTATAGTATTGATTCATTGTTCTTTTAGAATGAAATGATCATGTCAGAGACGCTAAATGGAAAAGGGCTTGCCTGTTCCAGCAGGACACAACAATAAGCATTCTATTCTGCTGAATTATAATTGCCCCACCTAAAAGAAAAAAAAAAAGATTGGAATGTTACTGTCTAACATTAGGTGTATTTCTATAGATGAAGTCTAAATTTTATATAGTTTGTTGTTAGACCGATGCCACAAAGTTACTGTTCATAATTATGGTCATTATTGTGTGTCCCTTTGTGATTGTATCAACCAATCTAACACACTAACCTTTCAGTCAAAACATTAATTGGCTTAGCAACAACCTTAAAAAGACATTTGAAGTTCTTGAGCGCTTTCCGCATTTATTTGCATATTAAATTTTTTTGAGTTAAGGCTATATATGGTGGAACTGTTACGTAACTGCACAGGTGGGAGGAAATTGAAAGCTTTTTATAAGTTCACGCAATAGTGTCCCTGAGCAAAACCAAACCTACACACTGCTCTACACCCTTCCTGAAAACATCATTCGGTCTGAGCACAGAATTCCAGAGCCTAGGGAAGAACAAAGAGAATCGGTCAAACCTTGTAAGAGAAAACTGCTCAATTAGGTGAGTTGTTATCCTTGAAGGTGAAGTATATCCTTTATATCTTAAAAACTGAGTTTAATCACTAATTATATTGTAAGTCTCTTAAAAGCTATCAAGATGTGTCTTCCAAAAGAGAAATTTTACTCCCAAACAGGTCTATAAGCCTAGAGTCTCTTATCTCTTATAAGTCTTTGGAAACAAAACCTAGTATAGCATAGTGTTGTGTCATCTCACCAGTAACAGATGCCAGATGTGACACTTTTATCTGTTTTTCTTTACATTGTTTCCTAAAAATCTGACTTTTACAGCTGTAAAAATGCCACCACCTCGTGTGAACAGAATACCCGGGGATAAAAAACAGCCCACAAGAGATAAAACTGGCACTCTTGAAGTCCCTTTGAAATTCTTGGATCAGGACTACCAGGAGTTGAAGAAGAGCTGCTTCACCAATAAAAGTAAATATGTTGATGAGAAGTTCCCTTCAGACAGCAGCTCCATTGACCCAAAGAAGAAACTTGGATTGGATATGGAACAAATCAAATGGTTGAGGCCATCAGTAAGTTACCTGTATTGACTTTCCATCTTCAGACCTTCAGAAACTTTCAAGAAGCATATATATACATTATTGTTTGAACGGATCTTAAAGAACTTGTTGAATATTACCCGTCATCACCAATTGTTGCAAAATGTCTCTTAGGGCTTGTAAGAACAGGTTTATCTGTAACATTTCCCAACATATTTTTATTTACAATTGTGGCAAGACATCTTAAAGGCACAATATGTAAGATTCTTGGATTAAAATGTCCAAAACGACTAAAACAATGTTATATATTTTGTTGACATGCACTTGCATGATCACAAATGTTTCCAACAATTTTTAAATCACGAGAAATCAGGTATGTCGTCTGTCAATGACATATCCATGTTACCGGTAAGAAGCTTTTATTGTTTATAATATGTATATTTTGTTATGGGTTTAATAATTATTATGCTTTAATATATTATGTGTTTTATTAGATAGGTAAGCAACTGTTTGGATACTTTTATTGACAGAAAACTAATCATTGTTATATAGTTCAACACGGTTAGTGTTTAATAATTTTAATAAAAACAGCAAGGTAAAATGTCCCACGGCTCTCGGCCCCGCCCTGCTTCATACCACAGTAACGTTAATAAAATTAACACAATAGCTCAATCATTAGTCCCATCGGATTGCTTTCCATCGGCTGTGGAGGTGATGACAACTCCCATGATTCTACAATCAGTCACGGCATCATCAAGCTACGCCTTTGTTATTGTTTTAAAAAAGGAACCTCTAGAGCAGTGGTTCCCAAACCTGTCCTGCCGGCACCCCAACACTGCACATTTTCTTTGTCTCCCTAATTAAACACACCTGATTCAACTCATCAGCTCATTAACCCATGTGATAATGAGCTGAATCAGGTGTGTTTGATTAGGGAGACAAAGAAAACGTGCAGTGTTGAGGTGCCGGCAGGACAGGTTTGGGAACCACTGCTCTAGAGCAGGGGTGCCCAACCCTGCTCCTGCCGATCGACTGTCCTGCACAGTTCAGCTCCAACCCTAATCAAACACACCTGCCTTTAATTTTCATGTGATCCTGAAGACCTTATTGGTTGCTTCAGGTGTGTTTGATTAGGGTTGGAGATAAACTCTGCAGGACAGTCGATCGGCAGGAGCAGGGTTGGGCACCCCTGCTCTAGAGGCATACAGTGCCTTTAAGTGTCTTGAAAGCAGATTCAAAATACATTATAAAAGTGTAAATGTCTTCTGTTGTTCCCAAATCCTTAGGGCAAATTTCATTGTATAATGTATTAATTTAATTAATCTCTCTCTCTAGGAAATAGTGGCAGACCCTCAACTCATTGTTAAGGGGGTTTCCAGGTTTGACTATTCCCAAGGATCTTATTTAGGTATATTTATATCTGTGTTTATTTACATACTCCAGTAGGTGTTGGTTTTGAATGATATTCTATCTATGCAGTAAATTGCATAACTCTTTATTTTGCCTTTTGTTAACTCAATGAAAGATCTATTTATGCTAATGTTTGTGCTTTTACCTTAGGAGACTGCTGGTTTCTTGCTTCAGTTGGAGCTTTAACCTCTCAGGACGATGTCATGGACCAGGTCATGCCAGTTGGCCAGTCATTTGGTCAAGATTATGCAGGGATATTTCGCTTTAGAGTGAGTTCTTTGGTATTTTTTAAAATAACCAAAACATTTTCTGAAATCAAATGATCAGTCCTTAAAGGGATAGTTCACCCAAAAATGAGAATTCTGTCATCATTTACTCACCCTGGTGTTGTTCCAAACCTGTATGAGTTTCGTTCTTCTGTTGAACACAAAAGAAGATATTTTGAAGAATGTCGGTAACCAAACAGTTTCTGGTCCCCATTGACTTCCATAGTATAAAAAAAAAAAAATACTATGGAAGTCAATGGGGACCAGAAACTGTTTGGTTACAGACATTCTTCAAAATATCCTCTTTTGTGTTCAACAGAAGAACGAAACTCATACAGGATTGGAACAACACCAGGGTGAGTAAATGATGACATAATTTTCATTTTTGGGTGAACTATCCCTTTAAACCTTCTTCTTTATTCATATAGTTCTGGAGGTTTGGGGAATGGATTGATGTTGTCATTGATGACAAACTGCCAACAATCGATGGCAAACTCATTTTTGTTCATTCAAAAACATCTAATGAGTTTTGGCCTGCCTTGCTGGAGAAAGCTTATGCCAAGTAGGTTTACTCTTAAAATGATTCCTCTTTCATAGTATAAAAGCATGTTTGTTTATTGAACACTTGATTTTACATTATGTGTACTTACAGTGTACTTACCCGAGACAGCGCGGTAACTACATGGGTAAAGGTTAAGTTTAGGGGTAGGTTCAGGGTTAGTACCTAGTTATTACCCAGTTATTGTAATTGCTATAATAAGTATGTATGTACATGGGGAACAAGACTGTATATAATGTTGGTTACACTTTATTTTAAGGTGTCATTGTTACAGTGTAATTATACATTTAAGTACTGAGTAATATTAAGCAAATACATGTACTTAGTATAGGGTTAGGATTAGGATTTGGTTGCATGTAATTATGCATAATTTACTGTTATTACTATGGTAAATACATGTAACATATGTAATAAGGACACTATAAAATAAAGTGTTACCTTAAAGTGCTACCAAATATTATTTAACCATAATTACAAGAGATTTTGGCCCTTTTTATGTTGTGTATGTACCCTGGTTCGGAAGTTGCTTTACAGATAGAAGTATTGGACATTGTCACAATAATAACAGTCCAAACCCGGTCCTGGATGGCCACTGTCCTGCAGAGTTAAGCTCCTGCCTGGAAGTTTCTAGTAGGCCTAGTTAGACATTGATTAGCTGGTGTGTTTAACTGTGGTTTGAGCTGAACTCGGCAGGACAGTGGCCCTCCAGGAGCAGGTTTGGACAACCCTGGGCTATTTTAATAATCCCACATAATCAATCATTAAAGGCTTGTTGGTTCACTGTACTGAAACGTAGAATGACTTTTACAGGGTGTGCGGCTCCTATTCTGACATGCAGGCTGGTCTTGTATCTGAGGCTCTGTTGGACTTCACTGGTGGCATCCACGTGCACTTTGAAACAGCAAAAACATCTGTTGATTTGTGGAGCCTGATGAACCGTGCAGCAAAAGCAAAGGCTCTGATGGCCTGTAGCACCTTTGAGGGGGTAAGCAGTGACCTCAGGCTTGTCCTTTCATTACCGTGACAGATGTTATCACCATACCTATCTAAGACACTGTCACTGAAGTATTTTGCATTAAAGATTTCAATGTTCAAATAAATACAAACTAGTGAACATTTCTAAAATGTAAGATGTAGGAAGCAATGTAGAGCTTTAGCTGTACATAAAACAATCTTTTCCTATTTCCTGATACATATCTCACCAGGCACCATTATTGATTCAATATGTCTGTTTTTCATACCATATCAGAAAACATCTGCAAACACAGTATTACCCAATGGCATTGTTCAAGGCCATGCATATACAGTGACGGGGGTTTACAAGGTAAGTCTTCACAGAATCAAATGTCAGATCACAGTGCCATTAGATTAGACAGACAGACAGACAGACAGACAGACAGACAGATAGATAGATAGATAGATAGATCTTCTGAATTTGTTCTCCATAGTAGCATCACTTTTTACATTGCATCATTTCCAGGCCATTTAGTTTTAAACCTGCTGCACTTTAACTTTGTGTTGCATTCCAGGGAGTGCTCTCAAGGCTCTGTTCTGGGACCTGTCTTCACATGTAACCACCTGGGAAAATGTTCAATAAGCCTGAGGTTGATTTTTATAGAAAGACAGGTGTTTAACTACAACAGGGGTGCCAAATCCTGTTCCTGGAGATCTATCGTCCTGCAAAGTTCACAACAGAACCAGCTATTGTACAGGGTGGGCCATTTATATGGATACACCGTAATAACATGGGAATGGTTGGTGATATTAAAGTCCTGTTTGTGGCACATTAGTATATGTGAGGGGGCAAACTCCTCAAGATGGGTGGTGTGTACTAATATATACTAATGTGCCACAAACAGGACTTTAATATCACCAACCATTCCCATGTTATTACGGTGTATCCATAATGGCCCACCCTGTAGATCTTCAGGAGCGCTTGATAATTACAGATGGGTGTGTTGGATCAGGGTTTGATCTGAACTCTGCAGGTTTGATCTATACTATAGGAACAGGACGGGCAACCCTGAACTACTACAACAATTCTTGTTTTGTTCTCATATGAACCGTTTTTGTTATTGTGTACACCAGTATTTATTTACTAAACATTCAGATGTTTTCAGCATATGAGCTCCACACTTTGGTATGTCCTTTGTTTAGTTTGCATTCACTCCTGTATGTCTTACGTCGAACCTGTGATTTTTTTCAAGAGAAGTTTCTTGAAATAATGTTTTGTACTTTATGTAACTTGAAGCATTGTGTTTAGCCAATTCAGTCCTGAGGTAAATAGGTTATTTCACAATATCCCTGGTGAAATGGCAAATGGCATATTCTGTATTTTTGCATTTAAAGTGTCATGTCATGTTGTATTCTACAGGTAACATGCCAAGGGAAACCAGTTCAGCTGGTGAGAGTGTTGAACCCTTGGGGAGAACACGAGTGGACCGGTGACTGGAGTGACAAGTAAGAGTCATATGAAATTATAGGTTCATTAATCACAACACTGATCAAGCGTCATTCTTGCTTTGTACCACTAGATGACTATTAAAAAAAATCTTAACAGGTTTGAGAGTTGTATTAAGTTGTTAGTGTGCTAAATATCTTTTTTTCAGTAGGCTTGTTAGCTTTCAAACTGTAAATCTTTAAAAGTAATTTTGTCCCCATCATCAGTATATTAGATAAAATATTAAGCTCACCAAGCTGAATAACATTATTTTTTTCTAGTTTTTTTTTTTTTAATCAAAACATCGACATTTGAATAATTCATCTGAAATTATACCACTACTTTTTTTTTTCTTCAATCAAAATGATAGCAATTGGTGATTAATTGTATACATATATTTTTGGGGTAATTCCTTGAATATCTGAAGAATAACCAAAACCTTATGTTAAGATGGCTCCTGCACTGAGAATTGTCTATTAGGCAATGAGGAAGGTTGCATGTGACCAAAGCGTTTGCCGTTTTTTCATTGAAGTGGTTGTATCTTGCAATTGTCAGTTTTCTTTAATTGTTAGAGTGTGCAGGGCTTTTTTAATCTTAGGGTACGTTTAAACGACAACAATGTTGTCAAAAGTGTTATCATTCACACACATCCGCAAAAACGATTAAAATCGCTGTATTATTCATGCCAGGCCAGTAGGTGGCGCTGTCACTTTGTAAAGAAACACTACACGCCTATAGACTGAACATAATACACATCCGCATGACGTCACCGTTTTCACAAATTAGCGTTTACACAGTGTACTTTACACAGAAATGATAACATTATCGTTTTCAAAAACTTGCACAGGCCCCACAAAACGCTGTTGTCATGTAAATAAACGGCCAAAACGTTTTCTGTTTTTAGTTTAAAATCTTGTCTAGACTTGTTAAAGGAGCTGTATGTAGTTTTCAGCGACCTCTAGTGGTGATGTTTCAGATTGCAACCAATACGTTTACAAGCGCGTGCTCTCACGCGTGCTCGAATTTATGAGCGAGCACTGTGGGTACCGGCCAGACTGAGACGCAACACACAAAGCATCCCACAACATGCTGGAAACTCAGGTAAACTCCCACCGCAACGTTACAATAATAGGCTACTTTTATCAGCTTGACATTGAACTAATGCTCCATGCTCGTACCATGGTAAGTATGGAACCCTATCAACCGTGCCGAATTTTGCCACTGCAAGCACTACTTCACATTTTCTTCAGGAAATGTACATTCTAGGTTTGTAGATAAGGTTTCTCCATGATTCAAATGCCCTGCCGATGTTGATCCGTGTTTTTTACCCGAAGTTCATCCGATTCACGTCTGGCCTTACGAGCTTTAGCAGAAAAAAACTTTCTTTTTTTTATCAATATGTGGAGTTTGTGTTGGAGTCGGTGTTTTGCTGGGCGCAGGTCGTTTCTTAGTGTTATCAGACATGTCATAAGGTGCATAAGTCATAAGTCCATGTCATAAGTTGCAGTTTCGTCGCTGTTGAGTGCAAAGTCAAGGCTAGACGAGTCGAGAGGCTCGGAGCGCGCATGCAGGTGACGTCACTGGCGGTAAATCCGACCTGGGACCTTCACATAAAAATAAGAATACTTGCTTTCAGAGGTAATAGCAAAACCCGCAAAGTGGATAATTTTAATGTGAGATTACAACCCCTTCACACACAGGCAATAAAAAAAGGATTCGTTTTGGTAAAAAAAGCTACATACAGCACCTTTAAGGAATGTTCACACTAACATCGTTGGAGGTTGTCAAGTGCTGTTGATTTTTAATTTGCATGAGTAAAATCAACGGTCACTGCTAACTCTCATTCACTGAAGGATATTTTGAATGAATGAGCTTTTGTTGCCTTTAGTCAGTCTTTTGTTATAGAATATACCTTTTTTTTTTAAAAAAGCCAGTTTTTTTGAGACATCATCTTCCGGGAAATTACGTCATTTGGGTGGGGAACAAAGCACAAACATCAATTACTTTTAAAAAGAGTTAATGAATTCTGATGTTTTGTGCTATGGTCACTTTAAAACATTCCAGTCTGTTAAAATGAGAAATCTTTTAAATAACATATAAAAAGATGGTTAAACAATATTAAAATGGTCTTTAAATTGAGTCTAAGGTACAATTGCTAACTTTATTTCCATCCTTTTTGGTATCTTATATATATATATCTGTGCCATTTAAAATTCAACTATGCCCTTTTAGAGAAATACTAATTACAACAGAAGCTTGTACATTCAGTTCAAAAGTATATCTGCTTTTTTTTTCTCTTTATTTGCTGCTGTTAGTTTCTTAGTTAGCATAACCCCATGCAATATTTTAATATATGCTTTTGCATAACTTTAGCTCATCGTTGTGGTACAAAGTGAGTGAGGATGAGCAATCCAGGTGTCGTTCTTTGGCCGATGACGGAGAGTTCTGGTGAGCATTAACTTCAGATATGATCTCTAGCATTAATGAATCAAATGTTTTCAGTAACTCCTATTTTACTGCAGGATGTCAATGGAGGACTTCACCAAAAACTTCGAAGACATTGATATTTGTGGCCTCAGTCCTGATTTTCTGGACAGTTCCTCTGAATGCAGATGGACTTCCACATGTTACAAAGACAGCTGGGTTAATGGGACTACAGCTGGTGGCTGCCTCAATAATAAAGGTTGCTCATAAATATATAATGAGAGAGAGTGGCATGTGAGCATTTCATACAATTACATACTAGCATGCATGAAAAGAAATATGACATAAAGCATGCAACATGCTTCTTGGGTGTCTATGCATAATATTGGCCGTGTGTGTGCGTGCGTGCGTCCGTCCGTCCGTCCGTCCGTCCAGAGGTGTAAAGTCCAGGTTCAGAAAGTAAAAGTCCTCCTCAGTATTTTGTTCCAATCACCTGGATTTTCTAATTAGCAGTTTTTCAGCCAGGAGATACAACTAATTAGTGAAATCAGCTGGCTGAGTTCATGGGTGGAATAAACATATAACAGTACTTTTACTTTCTGACCCCTGGACTTTACACCTCTCTCTGTCTGTGTGTGTGTGTGTGTGTGTGTGTGTGTGTGTGTGTGTGTGTGACTGTCAGTGTATACAGTGTGTGTACCAACTGCATGTACTGTACCTCAGAGATCTGATTCAGTGGATGTCTTGTAGACTCTTTCTGGACAAACCCTCAGTTTCGGGTGAGGATTGAGGAGCTTGATAAGGAATGCAGTGGTCAGTGCCCTGAAAACATACTGGTGTCCCTCATGCAGAACCATGAGAAGAGAAACAGAAGTGAAGTTTGTAACTATGCCATCGGCTTCAGTGTTTTTGCGGTCAGTATTAACAAATAACTCTATTGGAGTCACAGAAAATACAGTAATTTTGGTTTCCACTTATTAATGGTGTGCTATTCTATTTTCTAATTCAACAGATTCCACCAGATGCAAGTACAAATATAATTCAAGTTTAAAAGTGTAAAACTTTGCTTTTAAACTGCATAAATTACATGATATTTACAAAATAACCTGGTTGCTTGAATACAAGTTTATATTTATTTCTCCTTTAGATGAAAAATGTGAAGCTCCCCGACAAGTTCTTCTACCGCAAACGTCCCATTGAAGGTAGTGGGAACTTCATAGATACAAGACATGTGATGAGATTCTTCAAGCTTGATCCAGGAGAGTATCTCATTGTACCGGCCACTTTCAATCCTAAAGAGTGTGCAAAATTCACATTGTCTATCTTCACAAAGAGTGAATCCCATAAGAGAAATAAGAAACCTGAGATGACTGTATGAGATGACCTATCAGTGAGACTCCAGATAAATGAAAAGACATGACTGCAGTACTGGCAGTTTTATAAATCAGTGCTATATTCCTTGGGGATTTTTGTTGTTTACAAGCATTAATGTTTCTCTCAAACTATTGTTATTTAATGTAATATCTGAATTTGTGAGCTGGGAAATTAATGTTATTAGTCACATTTATTGTTGTTTATGTGTAAGGTTTTTGATTTTCTGTCATGTTGTAATGTTGTGTTTGGGTCAGATCAGTCAGTAACATAATGACACCTTGTAATTGCCATTTCAGTGATTGCCCATCATGCCCTCAAAAAAAATAAAGAAATATATATATATATATATATATATATATAAATAAATCTTATAGTCACAAAAGATCCAACACACACACAAAAAAACTGTTTATCATACAATTATTTTTCCATGTATTATTTCAAATGTCTGATTAAAATTTAAATATTTGCTATGCTATAAGACTGATTAACCGCTGGTGCGGCTGCGAGTTTTTTCAGCTAAACTGCTCCAAATCCATAAAACTAGTTATTTATTGGATAGTGTTTTTGCTTCATAGTTTCTGGATGAACTGCTCAACTAACACTGCAGTTACGGGTTTCTTACAGTAGAGGGCAGCAGTTTACTAAAACAATGGATATCACATTCACAACAAACACAGGTAGAAGTGAGCATAGATATACATAATAAAGGCTTTTTTTTTATTTTATTTTTTTATTGTAACAACAACATTTCAGTCTTTCCAGTTCACATTCGTTATAATAGTAACAATACAATACGTTAAAGGTTGAAAAAACAAACAAGTTACCAATAAACAGATTTGTATCCCATGACAAAAATATTTCTAGTGACATATTATCCATTAAACATTTCTGAATGAATGTTCATTACTGATATGAATTTCTTGTTTGTAATTAATTTAAGAGACTTAAAATAAAAATCCACCTCTATTAAAAACAACTTAAATGATGGTGAAGAATTCTGGAATTTACATTTATGGATATGAAACTTGCCTAACAAAATGTAAAGGTTTACTATAGTATAGTTTATTTTCTTTGAATTCAAAATAAGTGATAATGTTCTTCCCCTCAATTTTGATTTTGTGTTTTGTTTTACATAATATATAATTCTCAAGTTCTTTCCAAAATGCATGAACAACCATAAAACAAATGGGTTACATTTTCAAGTTCATTTTTACAAAAAGTACATTTGTTATCAATATCAAGAAATCTTGAAATGTATCTTGGATGGGTATATGTTATGTAGTATTTTTAGATGTAATTCTCTCATTTTATTTGTGACAAAATTTAAAAGGAACAAGCCATGCCTTCTGCCAATTAATATTCATAAAAATAGCATTCCAGAAAAATTTCCCTCTAGGTATTATTTTTTTGGCATTGTAGAAACATTCTCTGATATGTTTATTAGTACATTTTTTGCTTAGAATGTCAATACCGTTTATGTAAAGAATGTTAGGAGTAGTGCGTTGTACATTTTGCTCTACATAGCTTTTCATTAATTCTAATATTCCACTGGGAATAGAGTTAATTACTGAGCTAAATTCTTTAAATTTTACAGGGAAAGTTTTCTGTGTAAGAAAGTCTTCATAACTAAGAAGTTGACCATTAGGGCTAAATAAGTCTTTTAAATAAATGATATTTTTATCTATCCAGTTTTGTAAATACAACGATTTGTTCCTTTTAATAATACACTCATTGTTCCAAATTATAGATTTATGTGGTGAAAAGTTATGTGAATAACATAGCTTCCAGGCTAACAGAGCTTGTTGATGAAATTCCGACATCTTAACTGGTAATTTAGAAATACTGTAATTACAAGACAGTAAGAACTTGAGACCTTCTTGAATATATTATGAGGAATAAAATTCCATAATGAATCTGGAGCTTTTAAGCATTCCTTTAACCATTTAACTTTAAATGTATAATTTAAATCCACAAAATCTAATAGATCAAAACCACCTTTAGCTTTAGGACCAGAAAGCAAAGCTTTTTTCAAATGATGGTGCTTATTCTTCCATACAAATTTTACAAACATATCACTGATTTCTTTACATGTAGAATCACAGACATTAAGGGAGAGTGCTGGATACACAAATCTAGAAACTCCTTCAGCTTTAGTCAAAAGGAACCTACCTAAGATTTATAAGTCTCTTTGAAGTCATAGGTTCAATACAGTTTTAGATTTTTTTATTTTGGGGGAGAAGTTAAGTCGTTGGCGCTCTATAACATTCTTACAAACAAAAACACAGAGATATCTAATACAATTTTTAACAGGCATATTATATATGGTTTTAACATTTGTTTCAAACAGACATAAAATTTCACATTTAGATTTATTCAATTTTAGTCCAGAAGCAGCTGAGAATTCGTCTATTAATGCTACAGCATTTTCAATCTGATGTTTGTCCTTTAAGAATAATGCTGTATCATCAGCTAGTTGGGTCAGTTTAATTTCCTTACCAAAAATAGACAAACCTTCAATTATTGGGTTATTTAAAATATGTAATGAGAGCAATTCGACAACAATCAAAAATAAAAAGGGAGAAATCGGACAGCCTTGACGGACGGATCTCAGCACTGGAAATCTTTTGGTAGTGTTTCGATATAGTATGACACGACTGTCAATATTTTTATAAAACATTTCGATTGTTGAAATAAAATTTTGACCAAAACCAAAGGTTTGAAGTGCTTTAAATAAAAAATGATGTTCCACCGTATCAAAAGCCTTGTAAAAATCAAGAAAAACTATAAGGGAGTCATTATCAATGTTTTCAGAGTAGTCTAATAAGTCAAGAACAAGCCTTATGTTGGAACTAATATGACGGTTGGACATAAATCCAGTTTGAGTTTTGGCAATAATTTCTCCAAGATCTTTTTTTAACCTTTTAGCATATACCAATGAGATAATTTTGTAATCTATATTTAAAAGCGTAATAGGTCTCCAATTTTCTATCATAAGGTGATCTTTTTCCGGTTTAGGAATTAGTGTTATAATACCCTGTTTCATACTTGTTGACATTTCTTTCCTATCTTGACATTCCTTAAATAATTCCAATAAAGGATCCACAATAATATTCCAAAAATGTAAATAGAATTCAACCGAGAGGCCGTCGTTGCCTGGAGATTTTCCTTTTTTCATTGATTGGATTGCTTCTGATATTTCTGATTTTGTGATGGGTCGTTCACAGTTAGTTTTGAAGGGCTCTGAAATGGTTGGTGTATATTTTTTAATTGATTCAATAAACTTATCACAGTCATTGATTTGGGAATTTGATTTGTATACGTTACTGTAGAATGAATAACCATATTTTGAAATGTCCAAATGATTAGTGGTTATGACATCATCAATCTTGAGTGCAGAGATAGTTTCTTTTTTGATTTCGTTTCTCTAGGGCAAAAAAGTAGCTAGAGTTCTTTTCGCCTAATTCCAACCATTTTGCTCTTGACCTTATGAAGGCTCCTTTAGCCATATTAATATATGTATGATCTATTTCTTCTTTTAGTCTCTTCAATTTAATTTCGTCTTCCTCTAATAGACTATCTTTCTTCAATAATGTATTTAGTTCGTTCATGATACTAATTTCTTTTGAGGCGTTATTATTTTTTATTTCTTTACTCCGTCTCATTGCTGCTTCTCTTATCTTAAATTTAAAGTATTCCCATTTTTGTGTATGAATTATTTTAGGATCCCTAAATATCTGTTTCGCTGTTCTTAACAAAATATTTCATCATTTAATAAATCATTATTTAGCTTCCAGAAACCACGAAGATTGTTTTGATTTTGTTTAGTGCCTATTAAATGAATTTTAATCAATTTATGATCAGATAAGGGAGCAAAATCGTGAGATGCTTCTGAAACAAATTGTGTGCAAGAAGGTGATATAAGCCACAAGTCAATTCTGGATTGTAGAGATCTATTCGTATTACTCCAAGTAAATTCTTTTGTATCAGAATTTAAGTATCGCCATACATCGATAACCGAAAGTTGTTCACAAATATATGCAATGCTTTTAAATCTTGAATGTTGAACTGTTCTCATTGGTAATCGATCTAAGAGATCATCTGGAGCATCATTATAATCTCCCCCAAGAATCAATTGTGCTTCTTTGTACTTCAGTTTAAGAGCTTCAAGTTTCTTACACAATTGCATACACATTGTTTTGGCTAAAGCTGTGTTGTTATAATTATACAAGTTACAAACTATAAAAATGGTGTTATCCAGTTTGAAAACTGAAATAATCCATCTACCCTCATCTGAAAATAATGATTCAATAATAATACCTTTAAATTTGTTGAGGAGAATTGTTACACCAGCAGATTGTTGAGAGGCATGACAAAAATAACACTGATCACCCCATTGTGCTTTCCAAAATTTCACGTCATTTTCACTTGAGTGAGTCTCCTGTAAAAGGATTAAATCTGAATTTTTTCGTCTGCAAAAAAATAAAAATAGACTTTCTTTTGGTGCTGTCACGGATACCTCTAACATTAAGGGATATTATTTTTAAGGAACTGAAATGGAAGTCTGTCATAGAAAAATAGAGTAAAGTGAACTAGAAGTCTGTAAAATAAACAAGAACTTGTAAAGTGTTGAGATATAGACACACAAGTAGGTACTCTCAAAGAGAACTCTAAATATTGAGTACCTTATGAAATTGAAGACTCATTTCTTTCTCTTTTTTAATATAAAGAAGTGAACAAATTGCTTAATTAAGCAAGTAACTGTACCACTGTAGAAGTAGGTTCCCAGACAGCATGGTAACATTGATTCAATATTGAGTTTTGATACAAACCATCATTTTGGTTGACATCAAAATTTCAATGTTTAAAGTGTGTTGGATCAGCATTGAAATGTTGATGAAAGGGAACAGCACACATGGGTGGAGACAGTGACATTGAACTAACAGTGAGTCTTAGTTTATGAGCACAATATCTTGCAGGCATGTATCTGTGCAAAACACTACTGGGTGTTTCCCAATCAGTGGGGCGTTTCAGTTCATGATGAGCACTTTCAATGGTGTTACCTCATTTGCTCTAATACACTGGTTTGGTTTAGGGGTGGGCCCTCATGATTTTAGCAAGTCTTTTGAAAAATGGTTTCAATGGTTGAAAAACACCAATTGTAGTTTGAAAATTGGCACTAATTGGTATACACCCATTTTGGTTTTGCATGTGGGCTTCTCAGTAGTTAATTGATGCTTCCTTATTAGAGAGAAAACACAAGGTGCATCCTATACGGAAGTCTTGTGTGTTTGACATGCATGAACTCTCCACGTTTCAAACAATGTTGCATATAATGTATTTCTGTTTTTAGCATGCTTTTTACTTGCATTTTATTTATTGTTACTAAATCTACTAACATACATTAATTTTCAAAGTAAGTAAAGTGTTGAAATAAATCGCACGGATAGCATGGGAACGTTGATACAATGTTGAGTTTGATCCAAACCATAATTTTGGTTGAGATTGACATTTCAGTGTTTAAAGTGTGTTGGATCAGCATTGAAATTTGAATGAAAGCCAACAGCACACATGGGTGGAGACAGTGACATTGAACTAACAGTGATTTGTAGTTGATGAGCACAAGATCATTCAGGCCTGTATCTCTGCAGAACACTAGTGGGTGTTTCTCTATCAGTGGGGCATTTTCAAACCACAATGGGCATTTTCAACCGCTTTACCTGATTTGCTCTAATCCATTGGGGGCTTGGTTTAGGGGTGGGGTGGTTTAGCAAGTCTGTTGAAAAATGGTTGAAAAACATTTATTGTAGTTTGAAATTGGCCACTGATTGGTAAACGCCCATTTTGGTTTTGTAATTTCCTCATTAGAGAGAAAACTTAGGTGCATCCTATACAGAAGTCTTGTTTGTTGAAGCACCTGACATACTTACATGACTTCTCTAGCACAGTTTCAAACAATGGTGCATCTACATACTTAAAAAATGCACACTGCTTTAGTAAAGTTTATTACGAATTTCCTGAATAAAGTTCTAATGTCATTTAACACATTTCTTGAAGTGCAGGAGACATGAACATGAGCAAGAAAGTTACACTGCAAACATAGCCCATATCTTGCATCCATCAGTGCTTGCATGCAGAGCACATTGCTCCTTTAGTAGGAATGAAGGCCGACGAAGATGGACAATAAAAAATAAAAAAAGCACCCCCTTCTGATAATGCTGACATTGATTACACACCGAGTTGTTGTCGACAGCATAATCACCTGACCTGGGACTTGATGATATTCTGTGCCTTATCACTGCTTAATCAGGTAATCATTCATATTCCTGAATCTGTATTAAATTTGAGAAATGCAACTGATTTCCAATCAGTTTAGCTTGTTTCCACTGAAACACAATAACAAAAAACATCTTTTGTTTATTAAGAAAGTGACTGACATGGCTATTTTGTGATATTTGAAGAGATTAAGTTCTACATAAGGTGAATCTGCAGCTTTAAAGGGATAGTTCAGCCCGAAATGAAAATTCTGTCATTATTTACTCACCCTCAAGTTGTTCCAAACCTGTATGAATTTCTTTCTTCTGCTGCACACAAAAGAAGATAGAGTGAATAATGTTGGCATCCAGACAGTTGATGCAGCCATTGACTTCCATGGTATTTATTTTCTACTATGGAAATCAATGGCCACCGTCAACTTTCTGGTTACCAACATTCTTTAAAATATCTTCTTTTGTGTTCAACAGAAGAAAGAAACTCATACAGGTTTGGAACAACTTGAGGGTGAGTAAATGATAACAGAATTTTCATTTTGGGCTGAACCATCCCTTTAAAGAAATTTTAACTGAAAAAACCTAAGTTCTTTTATTCTACAAGATAAACTTGTTACTTGAATGCTATGTAGTTTCACAGAAAATTAACTGAGATATTGTTAATGGCTATAGCTCATAGGTGTTTGTTCCTCTTCATGAAGTCATGAGTTTAGCTCCAACACCTGCATGGAAGTATCCATTGATCCTAATGACCTTGATTAGCTGCTTCAGGTGTGTTTAATTAGGGCTGGAGATAAAATTGGACACCCCTGCCATAGTGATTTCTTTTGATATTGAAGCATTAATAGATTTTAGAAAAATAAATGAAATAATCAGAATTTAACGATACTTTAATCATAGTTAGAATATTTTGTGTTCAGCAACTTTTTTTAAAAAGTGAATCGTATTGTGTTTAGTATATTAACATTCTTGAATGTGGCAACTGAATTGACTTGTTCTCATTGACTTGAAATGTTTTCTTTAAAAACATGAACCATTGGACCACCTGTAGTTATGACATCAGACTTCTGAAGCCAATTTTATTTTTAAAGGTTGAAATGCTTTTGTCCTATTTCTCCCCCTTTCTTTTTTAAAAAATGATCTTTTAATATATTTTTGTCATTGATTGATTGATTGAATAAAATAAATTAACTCAACTGCTGGAAATGTGTCATTTATATTTTAAAAGGTTTTTGCCAAATTTTTGGTCAGGAATTTGTTGACGCATCATTGAAGTGTAGTTGAAATATTAATTTTGTTTCAACATTAACTTAGTACATCAGATGGCAACATTGTTTGACATTCCTTTTCAGTGTATTTTCAGTGTTTCAACAAAATGTATTTAGAATCAACATCACATTGTAACATTGATCAAACCATATTACCATTGATTTATTTTAGTTAATTTCAGTGTTGATTCAACAGCAGTGATGTAGATTCAGCATCATAGTGTAACATTGATTCAACAATATTACCATCGATTTATTTTAGTTAATTTCAGTGTTGATTCAATAGCAGTGATGTAGATTCAACATCTTAGTGTAACGTTGATTCAATATTACCATTTATTATTTGTGTTCATTTCAGTATTGATTCAGCATCGGTGATGTAGAATCAATCATAGTGTAATGTTGATTCAGTAGCATTACTATTGATTTTTTGTTCAACAGTTTCAACATTAACTGAGGGTGCAAAAGTGATGTTGATAAAAAATCACTTTGTAATGTTGAATCAATACTATTACCGTTGATTTTTGGTTGAAATCTCAACATTGCTTCAATATTAACTGAGGGTGCAAGAGTGATGCAAAAACAACATCACTTTGTAATGTTGAAGCAATATTAACACCATTGAATTGTGATTGAAATCTGAACATTATTTCAATATTAACCGAGGGTGCAAAAGTTACATTGAAACAACATCACTTTGTAATGTTGAAGCAATATTAACACCATTGAATTGTGATTGAAATCTGAACATTATTTCAATATTAACCGAGGGTGCAAATGTTATGTTGAAACAACATCACTTTTTAATGTTGAAGCAATATTAACACTATTGATTTGTGGTTGAAATCTGAACATTATTTCAATATTAACTGAGGGTGCAAGAGTGATGGTAAAACAACATCACTTTCTAACGTCATTTTAATGTAATCAGCGTTGACACATCAACACTGACTCAACATTGTTTCAATGGTTACATGCTATCTGGGTTATTTAACTACTAGTACTCATAGTGCAGTATGTTAATTTCGAACATAGGTAACCATCACATCAATGTGATTGTGCTATACAGTGGACAATAAGTGCCTTAGTAGGAGAATTTAACTTAAGGTATGAACATTTTTCCGGTAAATCAATACATCTAATCAAACATGTAAACTTAAATTAACCATTGTTCCTTGTGAACAATAACCTGAGTTAGCTTGAGGTAGTTAAGGGATCTTATTAATATTACTTAACATTCAACTTAACTTAAGATCACCTTTATTATTCATCTAATTGACTCTTAAACTGTATGTCTTACACCATCAATGATGGCCACCGGGCCGATCCATTTGGTCTTCTTCCCTTCGTCTCGGGCTTGTTTAACCATTGGCCAGAGTTTGTTCCTGCACTGTCTCTCCATGTAAGTGAGGTCTTCTGCCATCCGTAGATTTTTTCCCTTCAACACATCGGAGTTGAGGGAGGCTCTCCATACTTTGTGTCGGAAAGTGCGCATGGTGAATTGCATGATAATGGGACGTGGTTTGTTGTCATCTTTATTTCTCTCCACTCTGTGTACAGTATCTACCAGGAACCCAAGTCTGGACTTTTCTTCTGGAATGATCTGGGCGATTATTCCCATCACCTCCTTTCTCACATCTTCGTTGCTGTATTCCGGGAGATTAAGCAGACGGAGTTTCCATCGTCGGCTATATCTCTCAGCCTCCTCCTGCCGCTCCTGAATTGCAGTCGCTCGCTCGTTCAGCTTCTTCATGATGTCATCTGTCGCCTTACACTGCATCCCAAGGTCTTTCATATGCTCCTGCATGACAACAATCTCCGCCGTGTTCTTGTTCACCATTTCTTCAAACTTGGAGAATTGGTCATTCAGTCCGTGAATAGCTTTCAGGATATCAGCATTAGACACATTTTCCGCTCCTTTCTTCGAAATTTCAGTACGGACCTTCTTTGGACTGGGGCTATTCAGAGGGGTTTCAGGAAGAGGTGAACATAAAGTTGGGAAGGCATCAGACTCCAGGTCCATTATCAGTCCTCCCTTGCGTCTTGCTTCTTTTTTAGCCATATTTTCAGTGCTAATTTGTCACGTTGCTAACTTTCTTTTATAAGCTAGCCGGTTCACTGTTTCATAACGCGACGACGGAAGAACTTCACTTTTTTCTCTTTTTTTAGGTTAAATAGTCCTACTGTCCGTGCATAAAATACAGAGGCAACAAGTCACTTCTCAGAAAACAATCTTTGAGTCCATTAGGATCATTCTAAAAGTTTGGTACTTTGAAAAATTCACGAGCTCACAGGAAAGCGTCTACCCAGGTCGCCATCTTGGCTAAATCCCCACATAATAAAGGCTAGCTATCTTATGGCGGAGTCTCTAACGTCATCACCGGCGGTCATCTTGTCACAGGCAAGCTTTCTGCCGGGCTCTGTGGTACCTGATGTAAGGTGAGTGATCTGCACGAACACAAATTCTCTTATCTCGCTGAAATCTTGACGGATTTACAAACGGTTTGGTTTCTTACAAACGTTATTAACGTGGCTATAATTCTGGATGCTTGAACATGTTGTAATTGCAGCTTTTCGAGAAAAAAAAAAAAAACGACTTAATCGTGCAGCATAGTTGTGTATCACGGCTACTAGCGCACGCTATCAAGGCTGAGACCACAATCGAGCTGTTCAATTATATAGGTTTACTGACACCAATAACGATTTTATGACAACTAATCTTTTGTCTAAATTACAATCTTTGTGGATGTGGTTGTAGTTATTAGCTGGCTAATAACAAGAAGCTGTGAGTGTGGTTGTAGTTATTAGCCTAGCTGACTCTATAACTCTGTGCCAGTACTTCACACAATTATTCTGATTGTTTCCTTAGAAACTACATGGTCTCAGCTTTCTAAAGAGGTCAGGCATTTGATGGTAGGCAAAAATAGGTGGGAACAGTGATCTCTAAAGTAGGCCCAGTGCAATGTCTGGGGGAAAAGCCTAGAAAATGGCCCAACCCTGAAGTTAAAATAAACATGTAACAATTCTAATTATTTTATTATAATAGTAATATTCATATTATAAAAGTATATATATATATATATATATATATATATATATATATATATATATATATATATATATATATCATGTTGCCATTCTGTACACTGAGTTTTAGTAGCCTATATATTGATTTAACATAAATAACAAATACCTTGTGTGTGTGTATATTCATTGCACCTATCTGTTCTGTTCAATGTTATTTTCATATGGAAGGTTATACTTATTCATAAGTATGCAGTGTCATAACTACATCTCTGACGTTTATAACAAACCAAACCGTTTGAAAATCGGTAGACAATTGAGCAAGTTATGGTTATTTAAAAAGTACATGCACCATTAAAGGGACTATGTGTAGCTTTTTAGGTATTTTATTATCTAAAATCAATATTTTTATTCATAAATATGCCCTCAATGGTATACAAATACCTATGCCAATGATCAGACTAATCCTCGTAAACGAAGAATTTATTATCTTTATATACATGGGACGGGTAGGTCCACGGAGGCTTCCATGTAGTTCCGCCATCTTGAAAAACTATAATAGCAGAGAGGGACAAAAAGTACTAGGCCAATGCGTTTCCACAACGCGTTTTCGTTCAGAGCCAGCATCACGTGACTGAAGTCAGCAGAAGCGGAGGAGCAGAGCAGAGAGAGGTGCTTGTCACTGCCGCGGCAAGTTTAAAAGGATGCACTGCACGGTTATTTATACACCGTTCATTCATATTTATACACCGTTCATTCATACATATGCTGAGTCACAGGATGAGTCCTCAAATTTTCGGATCTACACCTGCTCCCAGCCACGCGTAGCCTAAATAGTGCATTTAACATCCGAACGTTTTGCTCATTAATAAGGCTGCATTTTAATTCACCTTAATCGGTACATATTTACACAGCATTTTGAAAAAATATTATATATAGTAATTACATACGGTTTTTCTTTTTACTTTTATTACGAGAGCCAGTAATAGCATCTGCAAACAGAACACAAGTCCGCAAGTCTTTTTTATATATATATACAGTATATATATATATATATATTTTTTTTTTTTTTTTTTTTTTACATTCAAGCTGTTTTTTTTTTTTTTTACAAGTCTGCAAGTCACAAGTGTTGCAGCCAAGCTTCATGTCGAACCATTTTCTTTTCACTTCTGGAACTGTTCGATTAACAGATGAAACTCCATTAACTGCATCTGTAATATGCTGCCAAAAATCCTTTTTTTTAGGACCTGATACACCACTATGTACGCTTGAAAATAAAATGTGGCGTTTTGAATGAACTTCTGATAATAAAACTTCAATTTCTGCATCTGAGAAATTTCTCTTCTTCATTCGCTTTTGAGAAGACATGTTGAAATCCCTCGTTTGGTGTCATAATTATGATCATATAGTTGTCAGTCGGTTTTAAAGGGGTCATGACATGGTTTTTTATTTTCTTTTATTATGTTCCCTTAGGTGCAATTATAGTATTACTATAGTTTTTTGGACAAAAAACGTTTAAAATTGAGTGATTTATGACCTTTTCCCTCCCTGTTTCTCATGCTCTGATTCAACCAATCTGTTTTGGGGGTGTTTCCCCTTTAAGAGTTCAGTGTTAACACCCACTGTTATGATTGGATAATGTCAGTGCCTATGCATCAATTGTTAACGCCCCCTTGTCAAAACGTGCAGATTTTGCGGAGCTGTGTTTACCGTTACCATAGTAACGGGTGATGCGTGCGAGGCGATGGCGATTGCAATGATGTTTGAGTCGGAATCAGAGGAAATGAACCATCAACACAACTAAGAATGCATCAGCCCGTCCACATAGAAAGTGTGAAACTATTTTGTCAGTTTGACAGCCTACATCTTTTAATAGCCTACGGGGCATGAACATGACGGTCATGAAAACAATAAGTAGGCTAAACTAAGTAAAAACACGGTGATTATTCATAATGAATTAAACTGCAATTAACATTTTAAAAAAATTTGAAGTTTTAAATAGCCTACATTACTTACAGTTTGCGTCGTCGTTGTTGAGCCCAGAATAGTCCACACGGCCTTATCTTGTACAAAAGTTTTCTGGCAAAGCCAGCATCAAACTGCGATTGTTCTCAACCTTCACTCATCCTTGAAATGTGTAGAACACACGCTTAACATTGCCGTGACTGGGACGTCCGCAAAAAATAAACTGCATCCATCTTCCCCTGACGTCTGGATCTTTCAGTAGCGTATATTATTCAAACATGTTGTTTGTCCACAGCCAGGAACAGCACATCTGCATGACATCGCAATCTTCTTGTAAACGGACCCACTCGCTGCACGTCGACTGAACACATGTGAAGCGCGTGACAGATGCGATGATGAAATTAGGCGTAGTTATCTTGCGCTTGAAGCGTAGTTGTCTAAGCTGGAGGCGGTCATATGCAAACGACTGCTACGTCACTTCGTACCGTGACGTCACTTCATACCATGGATCCAGAACGAGCTGTATTTAGAGCTTGATTAAATAAATGATTCGTTTATAATGGGGAGGACGTCTTAAGCTATGAAACTTGCAGGACGTTTTAATGGTACAAAGACCTCTTATATACCAAAAGATCAAGGCAAATTTGGTTTCTCATGTCATGACCCCTTTAATGTGCGGGATTTATGGTAATTGAGAGAACGAGCGTGCATGCGCGTCCCATTTACGACTGATTGGAATTCATTAACACACACACACATTTCACTATCAAATCTGACGTTTACCAAGTATTTGTGAATCAGGAGAAGAATTTTCGGGAATGTCTCTTTACGTGCAAATCACTCACATATTTACTCATATATTTACGAATGTTTCATGAATGAGACCCCATGCACATACTTCAAAAAATATAACGAGTAAAGAAGGCATTACTACTAATTACCATAGTTAATGTTTTTCACAGTCAGTAATTCATACTGTAACATTCTTTTTTTCGTTGTTTCAAGTTTCAGTTTGTTTTAATAACAAACCTGTTCACCAGAAGAAAAACTCGGAGTGCTATTATAAGACATCCTGTCATAGCTTTTTGGTACATAACGGCTACCGTAGATGCAACGCGCATTTGAAAAAGTGAGGCGCTGGAGAGCATTATTCGTTTGAATGCAAAATACAATTTCACCACTAGATGGGAGAAATTCCTACACACAGTCCCTTTAAAACACAATGTTATGAGTGAGCGAGCTGACTGTGGCAAGATGGCCGCCGGGTGGACGTCGACTTCCATTGGCCAGCTGCGCTGACGAGACATCTAGCCTTTATTATGTATATCTATGGCAGATAGGAGTTTTACTTACTCAAACATGTTCTGAGGGCAGAAAGGAAAATGATTTGTTTACAGCTTCAACCAATGAAACTGAAGCAAGGGCGGGGTTTAGACGTTTGAATTTGAGGTGCGCTGTGGAGGGATTGATGAGGAATAAAATACAGATGTTCGTGGGAGAACGCATTTATTGCAAGGTAAGTGAATTTACTACTATATTTTGTTACAATTAAACATCCTCTAACGTTTACTAAGATAATAAGCGAACATTTAAAATGCACAGAACTAATAATCATCGTCTAAATATCGTACTCAAGAATCAAATCGCTGTTATTTTAGTGTATTACACGCTGCTCTCAGGGCAGGAGTACTCAATAGATTCAAATTGCTGTTATTTTTGTGTGTTACGCGCTGCTCTCAGGGCAGGAGTATTCAATAGATTCAAATCGCTGTTATTTTTAGTGTATTACGCGCTGCTCTCAGGGCAGGAGTACTCAATAGATTCAAATCGCTGTTATTTTAGTGTATTACGCGCTGCTCTCGGGGCAGGAGTACTCAATAGATTCAAATCGCTGTTATTTTAGTGTATTACGCGCTGCTCTCGGGGCAGGAGTACTCAATAGATTCAAAACGCTGTTATTTTAGTGTATTACGCGCTGCTCTCAGGGCAGGAGTACTCAATAGATTCAAATCGCTGTTATTTTAGTGTATTACGCGCTGCTCTCAGGGCAGGAGTACTGAATAGATTCAAATCACTTATTTTTGTGTACTACACGCTGCTCTCAGGGCAGGAGTACTCAATAGATTCAAATCACTTTTATTTTAGTGTATTACGCGCTGCTCTCAGGGCAGGAGTACTCAATAGATTCAAATCGCTGTTATTTTAGTGTATTACGTGCTGCTCTCAGGGCAGGAGTACTCAATAGATTCAAATCGCTGTTATATTAGTGTATTACGTGCTGCTCTCAGGGCAGGAGTACTCAATAGATTCAAATCGCTGTTATTTTTGTGTATTACGCGCTGCTGTCAGGGCAGGAGTACTCAAGATTCAAATCGCTGTTATTTTAGTGTATTACACGCTGCTCTCAGGGCAGGAGTACTCAATAGATTCAAATTGCTGTTATTTTAGTGTATTACGCGCTGCTCTCAGGGCAGGAGTACTCATTAGATTCAAATCGCTGTTATTTTTAGTGTATTACGCGCTGCTCTCAGGGCAGGAGTACTCAATAGATTCAAATCACTTTTATTTTAGTGTATTACGCGCTGATCTCAGTGCAAGAGTACTCAATAGATTCAAATCGCTGTTATTTTTTGTGTATTACGAACTGCTCTCAGGGCAGGAGTACTCGATAGATTCAAATCACTTCCGTGGTCAAGTGTGGCTACGGATATCTTTGAGTGGAATGGTCAACACTATCTAGTACTAGTTGACTCCTATTCAGGATGGTTCGAAATTGATCTGCTTCGTGACCTGTCCTCCAGTACAGTGATTACAAAACTCAAAAGGCACTTTGCAGTTCATGGGAGTCCGCACAAAGTCTTTTCAGACAATGATACCCAATTTTCAAGCCAACGGTACAAAGAATTTGCTGCTGCCTGGGATTTTAAACACACTACCAGTAGCCCTGAGTATCCACAAGCTAATGGTCTAGCCGAGAGGGCAGTGCGGAGTGCAAAACATCTAATGGAGAAATCCAAAAGGGATGGCTCGGATGTGTTTCAAAACTTGCTCAACCTCAGAAATATTCCACGCGATGAGACACTGGGTTCGCCAGCGGAGAGATTAATGTCGAGGCAGACGCGCACAACTCTTCCAATCAGCAAGTCCATTCTGGTGCCAGCCTCAAAGGACATTGTTGCTGTCAAGACTCAACTCTCAAAGAAGAGACACTGTCAAAAGAGATACTACGACAAGTCCAGCAGAGCTCTCCGGCCACTCATACAAGGTGAGATAGTGAGACTTGCTACTTCTAAAGGCCATGACAGAATCGGACTCGTCAAACAGCTCTGTGATGAACCAAGGTCATATCTTGTGGAGACTGAAGGAAAAGAATACTGACGAAACCGAAAACATATCCTTCCTGTTGCGGAGCCACAACCACAACGGTTCGAGCACAGCGATATGTCATTTCCCTTTGTCCAGACCCCCTCTGTTGAATCTAAGCACAAATACTCCACTCCAAGTGAAGTCAAAGAACAATGCACCCCACAAGGAGCCGAGAAGAAGCCGCTGAATGAACATTCAACAAGAATTCTTTCCACAGTTCCATATGTGACCAGAGCAGGTCTTTGCAAACCAAACCCTAAATACATGGAATGAATAAAATAAAAAAGACAGAGGAAACAGTTCAGTTATTTAGTAACAAAATGTTCAATTTGTAGATGTTGACATTACTTTGTAAAAAAAAAAAAAAAAGGTTAAGTGTAAATAGACTTTCTTACTCTCAGCTTAACTAATCTGTTAAATGTGTTGCTTATAAAGATAAAGGCTTTGAGTTAACTTACAATGTAAGGAACTTCGTAGGGAACTTTTCATTAAAGGGATACTTCACCTCTGGAAAGATGAATGTGTATTTAAAATAGGTCATTTATGTAGAAGAAATGTGAAGAAATGTTTTAATTCGGAGCTTTCTAGCCTGAGAAAAGCCAGAAAATGTATTTTTGGCTTATGTGGATGATAGACAACAACTCCCAGAATGCACTTGCTTCGCTGCCCTAGGAAGCCATGTCTACCGGTTAGAGAGCGCAGTTGAAAACAACATGAAGGTTAGGCTACTAACTTAGGCTATTAAATCTATATAGCAAATGACCCAAACTCCAATTAATATTGACTTAAATATAAAATACATATAATTACATCCAAAACACAGCATTGAAAAAGGCAATAATGCAGCAGTTAAAACATCCGTAACTTTGTTTACATTTCTATTGGTTCAGGATAAGAAAGGGATGAGTCATCTCAGCCAAGAGAAGATGCATATAAACGTAAAATCAATCCCTACTGAATGCATTTTCCTAAATCTGCCTGATGCTGGTACGAAATCTTATTTAAGAGTCTTAAATTAGGGCATCAAACCACACTGTTAACTGATCACAATTCATAAATACACCTCAGAGCGATCAAGACTACAGCAGGCCGTCCACGATCTGTTTTAAGTGCCATGAGCATCTGATGCCATGTGTTGAATTAGGTCAGTCTAACCTGGAGAGATTTATGAACCATTATGTTTCTAATGGTGCCTTAAAAATGAGTAGTATGCCTTAAAGCTTCTGTTCAATCAAATGTTCCAGAACTGTGAGGTCGTTGAGGCTAAACACGCTTTTTTTTGTGTTGTTTGGTTTCAGTTCAGGTATGTTCAAATGTGACTGTTCCAGGACAAAGGAAGACAAAAAAAGGCAATGCAATCAAATACAAACGATCATGTCATTATGTTTGGTGCATCTCGACTCAGAAAATAACTCTAAAATAAATATGAGCTACGATTTGACAGGACGGAGTTTGGTTTGGTTTATATAAAAGTGTAGTTTTGGACTGCAGAAACGGAAAACAAACACACTGGGCCCACATTTTGGTTTCACTTCTGTTGATATGTCACGTAATATAAATGATGATTCCGTATTCTTCACAAAAACCTGTAAGTTCTACAATTAAAAAGATTTAGACTAAGACAGGTCCTTTCTACAACAGGCTAACAATAAATTGTTGTGTTTACATTATGTGTGTCACAGCAACGGACACCCAAAAGTTTGATTTAAAATTTCTAAAAACATAAATGCAATAAACAGACAACTCTATAACCCTCTAATATATATATATATATATATATATATATATATATATATATATATATATATATATAAACGACAACTTGATTTTCAGGCCTTAGTGACACGTGTAGAAACTTAAACCTGTTTTGGAATCAGTTGTTTACCACCTTTCATAGGTGGCGACATACTAGTTTCAGTCACGCAACACAAACCCTTTACGGTTAAATCAACTACTGTATGAAAACAGAGCGATTAGCTAAGCTAACTAACCTACGCTCTTACCGCCGTGGTGTGTTAGGAGGAATGGTGAATGGAGCCTATGTCTACCGAAGATACATTCAGTCAGGAGATACCGTGTCATTTTCTTGTGCTGGTTTATACAACAGTCCGTTTTCATTCAGCCATGTTAGGAAATGTTTCGTTCTCTGTGTGAGCAGCACAAGGTCATCTTTTTGTCCACACGTTGCGTCGATACAAATTAATGATAGAAACGTCTATTCGAGTCACGTCTTTAGTTATGTACATGTCATTGTTGCACAGATTTTTTCATTTTTATCAAAAAGCAAGAAACAGGACCAACACAAGTACGTTATAGCATCATACACCAAATTTTGCATGCTTTTCTTTACGCGTATGGACTTCGGATTACTTAGAATTGATTTTTAAAGAAGCAATACCAGAAAAATATCCTAAGCTTTCGGGTAGTATTGTTGGTTGAACGTTCGTGGTACATTTAAAACACTGATTCAGTTCTTTACGGTGTGTGATTGAGACTAATAATCTATCAGAATGTTTGATGGTTTAGTTATATGTGAATACAAACCTCGTTCCTTTTGAAGTCTTATTAAAACAGAATAAGTCTAGTAATTTATTTTTCTAAGAGTTGTCTTAGAGGGCCAAAATGTCTCGATTTCCCTCCCGGGTTTCTGTAGCGAACTCAAAAATATATTATTTCATTCATATCACAGATTCACCATGAAATAAACTCTGCTTTGAAAATAGAAATGACAAAACAAACCATTCATGTCGAACATGTTTAGCTTCTTTGAAACACGTAATTCATTCGGAAAGAATGTGTGACACTATTCCAAGATTTTAAAACCGCCGAACATGCTCGGCACGGCCACACCCTCATGAACGAAAGCAAAAACCCCAATCGAAAAACGGGAGGCGAGAGGGGAGGGCATGGCCTTGAGACTGCAGAACCCTCCTCAGTTAATTTGCTCGAAGAATTTGTAAGTGGGGTTTTCATAGCCGTGATTCTGCATCTTATTGAGCTGTCTTTCCTCGGGGGTCAGCATGGGGTCGACCTGCTGGGAAAGAGACAGAGACAAGATAGGGAAAGAATCGCTTAAAATGGAGCATAAGTGAATTTAAATAGCAAGAATTAATGAACAGAAAGATTTGAACAAGTTGGCCATGAGCAAAAATGAAATCATTACGATAGGCACATCTGAGCAAGCTTCCCATATGGAAAAACATTACAAAATGTAACATTATTAGAGATTCATACTATATATGTGTATCGAAATATATATGTTTGTATTTCTACAAATACACAAACAGCATCATTATCAATTGCATACATGCTTTATTCTGTCAAATATTTGTGTATAACAATGATCTATCATCATTATATCATTTAACATAAATATAATTATCTACCATGTGTGTATAATGACCTACCATCTAAACTGATACTTGCCATCAATTTTTGAGTAAAAATAAATAAATAAAAGTCACTTATCTCTTTATATCTTCTGATTGTGACTTTAAATCTCACATTGACTTCATATCGCACAAATGAGACTATTTCTCATAATTGCAGTTTTATATCTCATAACTGCAGCTGTAGATTACACAAATGCAGCTTTTCTTATGTTTTTTATTTTTTTAACTTTATTCACAATTATATATTTTTTCCAGCTCTGAACTGAAGCAGAAACAGCCCGCTATCTCTTCTCAAAATAATTTTAACCAAAATCATTATTTCATGTCTATTGAAAAATGTATTGGGTAAATTGTCATGCAATTATTGAAAAATAAACCCTAATGAAGTCTCAGACAGCATATGATTCCTGTATTTATCTTTTACAAATTTCACATACAAAACTACATTAATTATGAGATTACATTAATTTAGTACAGATTAAATATTAAATTCTGCTTCATGTTTTCACTTTTACGGTTATACTTTTTTTCCTCTATCAAATCAAAATATCAGAATGCAAAAATGACGATATCAAAACAGATAGCAGAAGGAAGCTGCTTCAGGGGTTTGGTTGTTACTTCCTCATGCTCCTTTGAAATTGATGGCCAAATCTAATTATATTACTTGAATGGGTCAAGATATATATATATACATGAGGCTGTCACATTAAAAACCACGAACACAGCCAGAAGCCGTAGTGACGTCAGGGTTTGACCCCATTTCTTGAACGTACTGCTTCAAAAACAAGCCATTTCGACATCCTGTCAGCTGAACTCTCACCTCTACTATGCCATGGCTGATGGTTCCATATGGCTTACGGCGGACTAGCAACAAGCTGATGACCATCACCATAGCGATGGCCACGGCAACCACCAGCAGCCCCACCATTGCCCCGCGGTTAAACGTCTCCAAAACGTCCGGCTGCTGTGATAGAAAAAAAAGCGAGGAAATGAGTTTCACATTCAGTAGTACTGTATACAGGGAAGATATTAGCACCTGAGGGAGCATTACTTTATTTGTATAAAATGGAAATCCATCCTACTTAATCATCTACTGCTCTATTGTTCATTTATACCTGTAAGAACTGGTGCAACTCAACTAAGCATACTGTATGGTAACATTTAGTTAAAGGTAGGCAATTTTAGAGAGGCTAGCAATAGCAAGCTAGTTTTGAAAGCGCAAGATTCCACCCTAGAATGCTAGAATGAGACGGTTTAGTAAGTATGCATGGCTAAGTCCCTGAAAACTTGATGCATCCTTCAGAATGAGCAGGAATTTATAACACTTCTATAATTGATTGCTATCAGGATGCGTAGAGAGTTATGAAAAACCTTGCCTACTGTACCTTTAAGTGTATAAGTAAATGGCTTTGCATTTACGCTGAACATATGAATGAAAAAAAGAGACCAAACTTTAAAAACTGCTTTATCTTCTAAATTAAATACAGATAATTTAATCTATAAAGGTCTCAGAAACAAAGTAGTACAAGAATTACGGAAGTCAAAAATATCACATTATACTCATTTAATAGAGAGTGCCAAAGGTCAAAGTACAACCCTATGGAAACAATTAAATAATTTAACAAATAAAACTCAAAAGCAGCAAACAATCAAAGAGCTACAAATAGATGGAAAAGTAATTGATGATAAAGGTTATCTAGCATATGAGTTTAATACATATTTTATAAGTTCAGTAGATGAATTGGCTCGAAATTTTAAAACGATATCATTACTGTAAATAATAAGGTGGAGGATGAGCTACCAAATTAATTTTTTATTAAGGAGATTGAAGAAAATAGAATAACTGAAATTGTAAAGCTTCTACCGAATTCAACAGCAAAAGATGTTTATAATTTAGATATTAATTTGATAAAAAAAATATAGCTCCGTGATGATAGCTCTGTTAACTCATTTGACAAATGTATCAATTAGAGACTGTGTTTTCCCTAACACATGGAAAAAGGCTGTAGTTACACCGCTCTTTAAATCAGGGGATCCAAGCCTGATTTCAAATTATCGACCAATATCAATCTTGCCAGTTATGTCAAAGGTTTTGGAGAAGGTTGTAGCTGAACAATTAATAAACCATCTAGAGAGTAATAACTTCCTACATAAACATCAGTTTGGTTTTAGAGCTCAGCATTCCACAGAAACAGCTATATGTTATTTCTTGGAAAAAGCTAGACATTCTTTGGATCAGGGACATGTGATGGGAGCAGTATTCATTGACCTAAAAAAGGCATTTGATACAGTTAACCACACTATTCTTTTATCTAAATTAAGTGCATTTAATTTTAGTAAACGTTCAATTGAGTGGTTTACCTCTTATTTAAATCTAAGAGATCAGTGTGTTAAAATTGAGGATACAAAATTATTGTTTATGAGAAACAATATGGGCTTACCACAAGGCTCAATCTTAGGCCCCTTGCTTTTCAGTTTGTTTATAAATGATCTACCATGTTGTTGTCCAGATGTTGAATGTCAGCTTTATGCTGATGACACAGTAATTTATACATCGGCTAAGTCATCCGCCAAGGTTGCTGCAGTTTTAAATGAACAAATGGAAAGAATATATATATGGCTCCAGGAAAATCATCTTACTCTGAATGTTAATAAAACTGTCTTTATGTGCTTTTCTAATAGAAAGCAAAAAGAAAAAGTAATAATTCGAGTAAACAATAAAGAAATAGAGGAGGTAGATGAGTTTAATTTTTTAGGTATTGTTTTAGACTCACAACTTAAATTTGATAAACATAAAAAAGCTCTCAAAAATGGTAAGGATTAACCTAAACTGTTTCAGACTTATTAGAAAATATATCTCAATTGAGGCAGCACATCTTTTTATGCATGCAATGATCTTGTCCCGCATTTCATACTGTATTACAGTTTGGACAAGTGATTCGTTAATTAAAAAAATTGAAATGTTATATAATCGAGCTCTGAAAGTAATGGATAAAAAGCCAAATCGATGGCATCACTGCAACGTTTTAAAAAAATTTAATATGCTAAGTTTTACCAATTTTAAAAATCTGTCATATATAAAATTGATTTTTAAATGTTTGCACAATAAGGCACCATCTGTTCTATGTAAATTGATAAAGAGACAGGATGATACAAGTAGAATCACTAGGAGTTCGGCAGGTGGGAATTGTACTAGGATTGATTTTCGTAGAACTACACAAGGGCAAAGAGCCTTTTCTGTTGAGGGCTCCAAACTCTGGAACCTGTTGCCAAATGAGTTTAAGGCAATACTTGATATAAAGTCCTTTACATTGAAGGTAAAGCGGTGGTTTAAAATAAACCAGAACTGCATGCATATTTAAATGTAATAATTTTTGTATGTAAAAGTGTAATGTAATGTAGCCTAAAAGTTGAAAGCTCCATTCTAATATGTATAATTTAGGTAGGTATTTGAACGTCTATAAGTGACATATTGTGGTAGTTTTATTCTATGAGTAGTAGTTTTATTTTTTGTTTTTATTTTTTATTTTGTTTAGAAAAGCCTTTCTAGGGACCAGAGATGCAAATTAGCTTCTGCTATACTCTCTATGTGCAATACATATTTTCCAGTTTTGACTGGGATCATGTTTTTTTTGTACTGTCCCTATACAAATAAACTTATAAATAAATAAAATAAATAAAATTAGAATGAGAAAAGTTTGATACAATAATTTTTGCAACAGTTTGATACAAACAATGTTTCCTTGTCTGTCATGTGATCCCTTGTAAGTCATGTGATCCTGCCATGTGTTCCCTTGTCTGTGTCATGTTGTCATTGGTTCATTGTTTCATTGTTCACAGGTGTCCCTTGTCTAGTCATTAGTCTGGTGTGTATTTAAGCCCTCTTGTTTGCCATGTGTCTTTTTCAAGTATTGTTTCCTGTAGTTCATGTCCATGCTCTGGTTTTTGTTTTCATGCCACGCCTAGTGATGGCAAAATGAGGCTTCCTGAACCAGAGGTGGGAGTAAGTCAAACATGTGCAAGTCACAAGTAAGTCTCAAGTCTTAACCTCCAAGTCTCAAGCAAGTCCGAGTCAATTTTGTGAAAAGCAAGTCAAGTCAAGTCAAGTCACTGCTTTATGTCAAGCAAGTCAAGTCGTAGCTTGGGTCACAAGTCACTGGCAAGTCATACAAACGTTTGATGATTTCACTGAATTTATATATTAAAATAAGTTAAAACTACATAAGCTGTGGACTATGGTTTTATTTGCAACATTTTTTTTAAATATGCATTTCCACATACAGCTGAGTGGTTAGGCTACTACAATAAAAAAATAAAAATAAAAAATAAAATTTCAAACTACATAGCCTAAAATGTAACTGAAATTAGGCTAACATTAAAGCATGAAAAATAAATATGCCTCAAACATTGCAGAAGACCATTAAAAGGTATTAAACAATTCACAATTCAAGTATAATGGTTCCTATGACACCAAATGGCATTCTTCAAACTGGCATCCCCTTTATGGAACATGAACACATCCCAACAAGTTAGATATTTCCTTTTTAACAAAAGAATAACAAGAAAAAAACAGTAATAATTGAATTGACACAAAACTTACACCTGTCAATCAGGTGGACACAAAACTTACACCTGTCAATCAGGTGGATTGACTATTGTACATTATTAATCTGTGTGAGTGAGTGATTTATTAATATTTGTTAATGAATGTGTGTGCATGTGTATGTGTGAAAAGTGTATTGTTTGCATGTCCATGGTTGTGTTTGACTGTGTGTGTGTGTGTGTGTGTGAGAGAGAGAGAGAGAGAGAGAGAGAGAGGTGATTTGATTGAGTGTGATTGATTCATTAATATTTGTGAGTGAATGTGTGTGCGTGTGTATGAGTGAAGAGTGTATTGTTTGTTTGCATGTGTGCATGGTTGTGCTTGCAAGTTTGAATTTTTGTTTTGTTTATTTGTGTATGCATGGTTCGGATTCGAAAGTCTGTATGTTTTTTTTCTTTGTGTGTAGGTGTCTTTTCGCAATCTTTTAGTGGTATTAACTAGCGATTTCTTTTTACTTACTCTATGCCCTATACTAGCGTTATAAGCTAAACAGTTTTTAGAGATAAAACTCTTTACATTCTATTATCATGAAAACAAATCCCAGACTGTACCAATGCATTATTAATTATTATTAAATTACAGTTACATTTTTTTTATATTTCTTTTAACATTCAAGTCAACCCTGGGATAGCAGACTATATTGGTAGCATATAGACAGTACAAAGGGATGCATGCAGGTAAGAAAAACTGGAATATGGCATATTTTAACCCGATTTTCATTTTCATTTTCAAGAAAATATTTTTTCTCTGTGCTTTGTATGTACATTTACATTTACATTTACATTCCAAGGCACTCGAATATTATTAAAAATATATAGAAAGCCTTTATTTTATCAAAGGCTAATGAGCCTTTGTCAGGGTGTGTGACCAAAACCCCTTTCACACAGAGATTCCGGAAAATACACGGATAAAGTGACCCAAGATTTGACCCGGGTTCGTTTGATTTAGGTTCATTCACACTGCCAGTCTGGCAGTGCCAGTGATTTCCCGGAATCAGAGATTGTTCACACACAACCCGTAAAGACATGTAATGTCTTAGCAGCGTCTTAAGTTTGCTTATGAGCTGTGACCACGCGTGTGCATTTTTTTTTTCTCTGATTCGATCATAAACTTGCGCATTACGTACCGTTTCACAGCAGGCGAACGATCCCGCGCTTCAGCGTCATCGCTACGACACTGCATTATTATATGGCGCTCGAAATGTTCCGTTCGGCGACGAGACTGACAAGCACGACAGATAACACACGTGTATACGTGCGTGTACGTCTCCATTTGTTTTATATGGAGACGTACACGCAAATATCACGTCACGTAGACACGTCAATAACGTGTAGCTGTTGATCTTTACAGACGTGACGGCGGCGTCACGTTAGAATTTAACGTGTGGATTACGTCTGTATTATGGCGCTCGCTTTGTGTCATTTCTTTCCTAACCAAGCTTAAAGACGTGTTAACGTGCGTGTGGAGAACGTCTGCACGTCTGCCCGTCTGCACGTCTGCCCGTCTTAACGTCTGCCCGTCTTAACGCAAAACGTGCCTTGGCTAATTTAAAAATAGCGCACGTACTTTTATGCAGCTACTTGTATGAGGGATTAATAAATGACTAACTTACTAACTGTATTTTTCTATGTACATTTCTGAAATGCATTTTCTGTAAAACTGTTTTGAAACAATATTGTGAAAAGCCCTAGGCTACAGCTAAATTTGAATTGAATTGAATTGAATTGAATTGAATAGACTTGTCTTATTTGAGACACTGTTCGAACAGTGTGGGCTAGAAGACTTGATCATTTAGCTATTAAAGCTATTATTAAATTAGATGAAGTAATTTTCAGCAGAGAAAATCACATTAATAGCTATTTAACATAGGCCTAGCTTTTAACATCCTCGAAGAATATTAAGAAAATACTATTTAGGTTTGGATACATAAAAAAACGAGGGAATATGAAATAGGCTATAGGCTACAATAATAATAATAATAAAGCTCTATAGTGGATGCATTACTTAATTATATTCTTAAATTCTATGTTATAAAAAAATCGTTGTATGAACTTCTAGCAAGCTCATTTAAACCTAGTTGTAAATGCCGAAATGAATGGAGGCTAAATAAATATTAAACTACTAAATATCAATATAAAATTGCCGGTAGATGGCGCCAAGACCCTGTTCTATTGAGATTACTGGTTGACGTTCAACTTATTCTTTCAAAAATACAAATATATATTTTAACACCCACACAACTACTCCTTTTAGACAATTGTTCTTCTGTGGCGCTGTTTGGAACTGTATTTTCATTGACTTTTGTGTGAAATGCCAGTCATTAATATATTGTTTATTTACAGGCATTCTGGTTTTCTAAAAACTGCTCATTACAGAAACATTCAAACAAATATTTACAAATTTGTGTTTTACTTGGTATTTTTTGATATTCTTGGCATGTTGGCAATTCATTTTCATTATATATATATAGGCTATATTTCATTATATTTCTGTTACTCAGATGTGAAACATTATGTGAATTTAAAGTGGCTGCGTTATAAATAGAAATATGGGTATAGCCTAATGTATGTGCTGTTGTTGGTTCCCATGACATGCTACATTTTAACATTTTAATGACAGTGTCTTGGCTATAAATTTTGCATTTCACTATGAAGGGGAATGTAAAGCATTAAATCAACCAGGTCTCTGAAATAGCTCAGAGGTGCATGAAGCTTCATTTGACAAGCATATATAGACAGCACAACTCCATGTCACACATTTAGATAATGGAAGAACAACACAGAAACAAACAGGGTCAACAGTCTGGAAGAAGAGGAGTAATGATGTGTGGTGGAAGAAGGGTACGGAGGCAAAACAGTGGAAGAGGTCAAGATTGTGGACATGTTTCTAATGAAATAAGGACACTATTGCAGACAATGTTATCAATCATGACCTTACAATGACTGAGGGTCAAAAGGTAAAGCCGAATGTTGAGAGAACAACAGTGTCTTCAATCATTCAAACGTTTGTACACAGAACAGGTGTGTAATCAGACATTATTTTCAGTACTGTAATACTGTAATACGTACTCCACTTGCATTTTACATACAGTAGGCTAATACAGTAAATATACTTTATAGAGAATGTAACACACAAACACACACACATATATATACAGTGTGTGTGTGTACCAGAGTTTCCGCTAGAAAACAAGTGACCGGCAGAGGTTTCGTTTTCCGGACATTTTGATGATATGCTGGTCAAAGATACTTAATTAGTAAAGTTGAGGAAAACTGGAGGCAGGCTATGTAACTTAAAAAATTACATAATCAGGCCGAATGCAACATGTTTATTAGCCTAACTTTCAAGTAGACGAAAAAAAAAAAATCATTTTCTACTATGGTTCGTTTCATTCGGATCTATTTGCGATCCATTCCATTCTAAACAAACAACGCAGTTTATATGCTTCGTCCTTGTTTCATTATTCATTAAGATAATAATTAATAAATGCACGCATAATTATCAGCGAAACTTGATCAATGTTGCAGATATGTTTTGCTATATGCATGCACAAACAAATGCCTTTCAACTTATCTGCAAATTCAGAATAAAATGAATGTGCAGCAATTTGTACAAATAGAGAGTCTAGGTATACTATAAGTGTTGTAGCCATTAAGCTCATTTAGTTTAATATTTGTTAAAATATTTTAATGTTATTTTTTTATTTATGTTGATTATGAAAAGTGAACAGCACAATATCGAGAGACATGGAGCGGGTCAGACATGATTTTGACCACTTAATTAAGTTTGGTTTTGTAGAAAGACTTTTCTGAAGTGAATTTCGTTTTGTATAAATTGTATCTTAATTTTAATAATTTTTTTTTATCAACCGATTGCCTGGAAATAAAGCAGACGATAGGCCTAATCATGCAGGCGCCCGCGCGGTCACTTGCATTGCTCGTGAACTGGAGCGCATTTCATCCTAATTTAACGAAACTCAGCATAGGCCTCACAGACATGAAATATATCTTAAGAAAGCTTGAAATGTCTTTTTAACAATTTAAAACTAAAAGAAATAGGCTACGCTCTGATTATGTAATCATGTGCATTTCTCTCTATAGGCGCGTTCACTAAGGAGATGGATCGTCAACTTCATCTTTACAGCTGTTGTTGCTGTTAATAAACTAAAAATAATAGGCCTATAATTTTATTAAACAATAAATTAAATAAAATTGTAATTGTACTAAAAAAGTAACAAAAAAATCCTGTTTAAGTTTTTTTATTTTTGTTATTTTTTTACCTATGCTAATTACGCATTCAATTCAGGTTGGCTACTGAGTCGCTGTCCTCAGTGCCCAGTAAAGCGCTGAAACGGAGATGAAGGGGAAACCGTTCTTATTTATTTGTTGGCTTATTTTAACTGGCCCATCCAGTTTTCTGGAGGCCCACCTAAACAAAGTCCTGGTGCCGCTAGTGCTTCAGCGGTCTGATATCAAGAAATAACAGACCGCATTCCACATTGGAGTTCAACCAAGCCATGTAATAATGTTTAATAACTTTAAAACGGTAGAGCCTGTTCCTTTATAACATAGCCAAAGGTCGGTGTATTTTTGCTTTATACATTTTAGGCTTATTCTCAAATTCAGATTGTGTTAGGGGGGCGGGATTAGGCCTATTAGGCAATTTTAATCGGACAATTTGACCGGAGAGATTTAATTTTGTCGGACATTTCAACGGAATTACAACGGAAACCCTGATGTGTACATATGTATGTCATTGTGATATAAAGAATATAAATCGTATATATATATATAAACCATATAGTTTAAATCTGAAAATACTGAACACAAAATACTGAGCATATTGTATAACATGGACTTCATTAACTGCAAAATTGTTAAGTGAATGCTTTTTACTGTAATTCTTATTTATGTAACAAACTTTATTTCCCAGGATTTAAAGATTTAGTGTAGCATTTATGATTATTGTGTGTGCTTAAGAGCAGAGTAAAGGTATGGGTATTTCATGTGCTAGACAGGAATAGGACCAGCATGCAGACAATACCATAGAATAAAGCAGTCATACTCTGACTATTTAAGTCTATTATTCTGTTATTAAAAAATGCTACAAATGACATTACAAACTCTTCGTTTTGACATAAAAATCCATTTAAAAAAAATCATTCAGTCATACATTTTACTTAATATTTATCTTGTGGAATAACTTCCAAAGATGCATGCAGAACCCATACAAATCTGTAAGACATTTAAAGCACTGGAAATATTTTACAAAAGCAAATGTATACTATAGCGAACATTGCTCCTTTCAAAAATTGTTAATGCATTGAGCCCTTAATGTACAGGAATAAATGACCCAAGACTTACTGAAACTTCTTACAAGTATATCAAGGAGTGGACATGGCTAATGAGCAGATAAGTGTCCCTCTGCTGCCACCTATTGACTTTAGTGGTCATTTACTGTCATTTTTGTTTTAAGTGTTTGTTTTTCCTGCAGGTGAAAACAAGATGCATTAAGCCTTTTACTTTATTTATCAGGGCTGTCAATTGTTTTGCCTGAGTTGGGTGATATATTTGTATGCTCTTAACATAGTAGCAAAAAAATTTGCAGTATGACTAGGTTACATTTAATAGAGTGCTAGGCTTTATAAAAACTGTAGTGTAGCTCTATTAAATAGTATATTTATGTTAAACTATTTTAAATTGAATGATTAATGACCTGTTCAGAATAAGTATAGCAGTAACCAGCAATCAGAAGTATGATAATTAATTTTAGTTTAAAATCCATACGTTTTAAAGTGGTTTCAGATGGTTAATTAATAGCCTACTAAATGCAGCATCTATGAATGAACTTGAGGCATGCAGACCGGCTGCTGCAGGGCTTTAACAAATCTTAAACAAACAAATATATGAACCACTTTTTCTGAATTTTACTAGCCCATTTTATTTGTCTCTCATCGTATACATGACAATATACTTTTATCTATCATTGGGATACAAAATGCATACTTAACAGACATTCATCATTATATAAATAAATAAATCCAATGTAGCCCTTAGTAAACTGCCAAAATAAGATTATCTATAATGTCTATAACAGTAGCCTAAATGTAGCCTATGAGAAAATAAGGAAAATAAGGCGGGCAGACGTGCAGACGTGCAGACGTTAAGACGTGCAGACGTACAGACGTTAAGACGTGCAGACGTACAGACGTACAGACGTTCAGACGTGCAGACGGGCAGACGTACAGACGTTAAGACGTGCAGACGTACAGACGTACAGACGTTCAGACGTGCAGACGGGCAGACGTTAAGACGGGCAGACGTGCAGACGTATGGCGTTCCGATCGGCTCTTTAATATGACTTTGCAACATGCACTCGTCTCAATGAACGTGACGTCTGCGTCTGCCGAACGTGACGTCTGCGTCTGCCTAACGTCTCGTCTGCGTCTGCCACATCACTCGTTCGTGTGCCGAACGTGACGTCTGCGTCTGCCTAACGTCTCGTCTGCGTCTGCCATAGTCTGCTGCAAGGGCGGTTTCCAGCACATTCCACACACTCATTCTTTATTATTTTTTCCCACTGATCTTCAGTTGTATTTTATTAGCAATTAAGTGATTTTACCTTGCCTATGTATAGCTTTTATTCCAAATAGTAAATATGAATTTACACAAATGTTCATGTTAAAATATTTGTTTACCATTGTCAACATATCCACAGATAGCCAACTTATCAAGAAATCATAAAAAGCATGTATGTAGCCTACTATTAACCACTAGGAGTCTCTTGACCAACACAAAATAACGTAGTTGTAAACATTTGGGCTGATTTAACTCATTTATAGTTAGGTATAAACGCAAATAATAATAATAATTATCATTAATATCAGGCTAGTCTAGGCTACATATTTAGAAGACGCTTTTATCCTAAAAAGGGAACAAAGCAATTCGTCAAATGTCAGTCATAATATAAGATTATCACATATAAAGTACACAAGATTTTGACGCATTTCCAAGTGTTTAATTAGTAAATGAACGGAAAAAAACCCCATTAAATTAATATGCTAACCATATATTTCTGCATTGCTTGTTCCTACACGAAAAGGACTGTTTTAAAGGTGACAATCCTTTATACGTGAAGATTATACTGTATCTTGAAGATTGTTGTATTGTATCTTCTGTTATAAAGATGAAGATTGACATTTCGTTAATTAAAAATAATAAGCATATAATATTGTAAAAAAAAAAAGAAGTTATGTTCTGTTATGCGTTTTGACTACTTTTTGTATTTTGTATACCCTAATTTTATCTCTAGGTAATGAAGTTTTTATTGCACTTATATTGTAAGATTCTCTGATGTTATTTCGTTGTTATTTATAACAATGACAAAAAATAAAGAACAAACAATATTTAGAAGACGCTTTTATCGAAAAAAGGAACAAAGCAATTCGTCATATGTCAGTCATAATATAGGTTAGACAATAATAATACAGGGTTTTATTTGATTATCACAAATAAACACAAGATTTTGACGCATATCCAATGGTTTGTTTGGAGTGGAGCGCGCACTGCGTGGCACGGAGGCGCGGGCGCGAACACTTGTATTTTCCTATCAACAGTGGAAACAACTTAAAATGCTCATAATGTATGGTCATATAGAAAATAATAATACATAATTCGCAACTACTTTTATTTGAGTAAACTCACAATAACAAGAAAACGTTTTGATTTCGTAATAGAAAACAATCAGGCGCGCTTTCATGATCTCCGTGAACTGGAGCGCGTCTCAAAAATGAACTGAAACAAAATAAAGCTTGAAATGTCCAATTTTAAACGAACAAATTCGAATCGAAAGCAAATACTGTCTGATAATCCGCATGAACGGTGCATTTCTATCTAAAGGCGCACCCGCTTTACAGCGGAGATGGAGATGTTTGCAGCCGACACTGATTTAGAAAATACTAGTTTATTAATAAAAACAATTAAAATGCCTCGCTATTTTTTCAGACACATTTATTATCATTAGCCTATAAACCACCTATAAATCAGCTCTCTGTATGGTTCCAGAGATGGCTCTTCTCATTCAGCACTGCGGGAAAATATTTTGGCCTTAGAAAACCAGTAAAATCTTTTAAAAAATCCATATTAATTTGTGAATATTTTAAATGTTTAATAAAGGGGCAAAACGTCATGAACAAAAAGTCAAATAATAGTTTACAAACTATAAAAAAAAAAAAAAGGTTTACAGTCGGGTTTTTTTCACACAGGTGACTTATATATAAAAATAGTAGCCTATTTTTCAATTCTATTCTTCTATTTAAAGGATCTACAGAAACGCGATCGAATTGTCTGTTTTCTAGTCTACCAAAGTGCTGTAGCCTAGGCCTTTTAAAACTATAAAAAATTAAAAACACAATAACAACCCCAACAATAAGCTATAAAAATGCAATAGCCTATATCAATTTTGTTTCTTCATATTTCTATCTTTGTGGGGGCATTTGGCCCTCAAAATGTGGGTTAAACAACACACACACACACACACACACACACACACACACACACACACACACACACACATAATATCCTATATATAAATCACAGACGCAGACGTCACGTTATAAGACAGACGCAAGTGTCACGTTCATTGAGACGAGTGCATGTTGCACAGTCATATTAAAGAACCGATCGCAACCGCTGGCACACTGCACTGAGCCATGTTGAGTAGAGTGTTAAATACGTGTTAAATACGTGTTAGAGAAAAAAATAATTAATAACTTCACTGCCACACGTGAATGACGCGTGACGTCTGACCCGACACTTCACTGCCACGCGTGATTTACGTGACGTCAGCGTGACGTCTGCGTGACGTCTGCGTCACGTCTGCGTCTTAAAATGAATGGAATAAATAGCAGAAAGAAAAAAAAAATAAGACGTTGAGTGAGACGTTCATTGAGACGAGTGCATGTAGCAAAGTCATATTAAAGAGCCGATCGGAACGCCATACAGACGTAATCCACACGTTAAATTCTAACGTGACGCCGCCGTCACGTCTGTAAAGATCAACAGCTACACGTTATTGACGTGTCTACGTGACGTGATATTTGCGTGTACGTCTCCATATAAAACAAATGGAGACGTACACGCACGTATACACGTGTGTTATCTGTCGTGCTAGTCAGTCTCGTCGCCGAACGGAACATTTCGAGCGCCATAGTAGCAAAGTCATAATAAAGAGCCGATCGGAACGCCATACGTCTGCACGTCTGCCCGTCTTAACGTCTGCCCGTCTGCACGTCTGAACGTCTGCCCGTCTGCACGTCTTAACGTCTGTACGTCTGCCCGTCTGCACGTCTGCCCGCCTTATTTTCCTTATTTTCTCATAGGCTACATTTAGGCTACTGTTATAGACATTATAGATAATCTTATTTTGGCAGTTTACTTAGGGCTACATTGGATTTATTTATTTATATAATGATGAATGTCTGTTAAGTATGCATTTTGTATCCCAATGATAGATAAAAGTATATTGTCATGTATACGATGAGAGACAAATAAAATGGGCTAGTAAAACTCAGAAAAAGTGGGTCATATATTTGTTTGTTTAAGATTTGTTAAAGCCCTGCAGCAGCTGGTCTGCATGCCTCAAGTTCATTCATAGATGCTGCATTTAGTAGGCTATTAATTAACCATCTGAAACCACTTTAAAACGTATTGGATTTTAAACTAAAATTAATTATCATACTTCTGATTGCTGGTTACTGCTATACTTATTCTGAACAGGTCATTAATCATTCAATTTAAAATAGTTTAACATAAATATAGCCTACTATTTAATAGAGCTACACTACAGTTTTTATAAAGCCTAGCACTCTATTAAATGTAACCTAGTCATACTGGTTACTTTAGATGGAAAATAACTTAACTCTGCTATAAAGCCAAAACAATCTCTGATACCTTAAATTATACGCTTATCTCTGTGAAGCTGCTTTGAAACAATCTACGTTGTTAAAAGCGCTATATAAATGAAGATGACTTGACTTGACTACTGCAAAAAATTTTGCTACTATGTTAAGAGCATACAAATATATCACCCAACTCAGGCAAAACAATTGACAGCCCTGATAAATAAAGTAAAAGGCTTAATTCATCTTGTTTTCACCTGCAGGAAAAACAAACACTTAAAACAAAAATGACAGTAAATGACCACTAAAGTCAGTAGGTGGCAGCAGAGGGACACTTATCTGCTCATTTGCCATGTCCACTCCTTGATATACTAGTAAGAAGTTTCAGTAAGTCTTGGGTCATTTATTCCTGTACATTAAGGGCTCAATGCATTAACAATTTCTGAAAGGAGCAATGTTCGCTATAGTATACATTTGCTTTTGTAAAATATTTTCAGTGCTTTAAATGTCTTACAGATTTGTATGGGTTCTGCATGCATCTTTGGAAGTTATTCCACAAGATAAATATTAAGTAAAATGTATGACTGAATGATTTTTTTTAAATGGATTTTTATGTCAAAACGAAGAGTTTGTAATGTCATTTGTAGCATTTTTTAATAACAGAATAATAGACTTAAATAGTCAGAGTATGACTGCTTTATTCTATGGTATTGTCTGCATGCTGGTCCTATTCCTGTCTAGCACATGAAATACCCATACCTTTACTCTGCTCTTAAGCACACACAATAATCATAAATGCTACACTAAATCTTTAAATCCTGGGAAATAAAGTTTGTTACATAAATAAGAATTACAGTAAAAAGCATTCACTTAACAATTTTGCAGTTAATGAAGTACATGTTATACAATATGCTCAGTATTTTGTGTTCAGTATTTTCAGATTTAAACTATATGGCTACGATTTATATTTATATTCTTTATATCACAATGACATACATATGTACACAAGGGTTTCCGTTGTAATTCCGTTGAAATGTCCGACAAAATTAAATCTCTCCGGTCAAATTGTCCGATTAAAATTGCCTAATAATCCCGCCCCCTAACACAATCTGAATTTGAGAATAAGCCTAAAATGTATAAAGCAAAAAATACACCGACCTTTGGCTATGTTATAAAGGAACAGGCTCTACCGTTTTAAAGTTATTAAACATTATTACATGGCTTGGTTGAACTCCAATGTGGAATGCGGTCTGTTATTTCTTGATATCAGACCGCTGAAGCACTAGCGGCGCCAGGATTTTGATTAGGTGGGCCTCCAGAAAACTGGATGGGCCAGTTAAAATAAGCCAACAAATAAATAAGAACGGTTTCCCCTTCATCTCCGTTTCAGCGCTTTTCTAGGCATTGAGGACTCAGTAGCCAACCTGAATTGAATGCGTAATTAGCATAGGTAAAAAAAATAAAAAAAATAAAAAAACTTAAACAGGATTTTTTTGTTACTTTTTTAATACAATTACAATTTCATTTAATTTATTGTTTAATAAAATTATAGGCCTATTATTTTTAGTTTATTAACAGCAACAACAGCTGTAAAGATGAAGTTGACGATCCATCTCCATAGTGAACGCGCCTATAGAGAGAAATGCACATGATTACATAATCAGAGCGTAGCCTATTTCTTTTAGTTTTAAATTGTTAAAAAGACATTTCAAGCTTTCTTAAGATATATTTCATGTCTGTGAGGCCTATGCTGAGTTTCGTTAAATTAGGATGAGATGCGCTCCAGTTCACGAGCAATGCAAGTGACCGCGCGGGCGCCTGCATGATTAGGCCTATATCGTCTGCTATATTTCCAGGCAATCGGTTGATAAAAAAATTATTAAAATTAAGATACAATTTATACAAAACGAAATTCACTTCAGAAAAGTCTTTCTACAAAACAAAACTTAATTAAGTGGTCAAAATCATGTCTGACCCGCTCCATGTCTCTCGATATTGCGCATCCTATCTTACTTGTGCTGTTCACTGTTCATAATCAACATAAATAAAAAAAAACAATTAAATATTTTAACAAATATTAAACTAAATGAGCTTAATGGCTACAAAACTTATAGTAAACCTAGACTCTCTATTTGTACAAATTGCTGCACATTCATTTTATTCTGAATTTTGCACACATAAGTTTGAAAGGCATTTGTTTGTGCATGCATAGCAAAACATATCTGCAACATTGATCAAGTTTCGCTGATAATTATGCGTGCATTTATTAATTATTATCTTAATGAATAATGAAACAAGGACGAAGCATATAAACTGCGTTGTTTGTTTAGAATGGAATGGATCGCAAATAGATCCGAATGAAGAAACGAACCATAGTAGAAAATGTTTTTTTTTTTCGTCTATTTGAAAGTTAGGCTAATAAACATGTTATATATATATATGCTTGTCAAATGAAGCTTCATGCACCTCTGAGCTATTTCAGAGACCTGGTTGATTTAATGCTTTACATTCCCCTTCATTAGTGAAATGCAAAATTTATAGCCAAGCCACTGTCATTAAAATGCAGCATGTCATGGGAACCAACAACAGCACATACATTAGGCTATACCCATATTTCTATTTATAACGCAGCCACTTTAAATTCACATAATGTTTCACATCTGAGTAACAGAAATATAATGAAATATAGCCTATATATATATATAATGAAAATGAATTGCCAACATGCCAAGAATATAAAAAAAATACCAAGTAAAACACAAATTTGTAAATATTTATTTGAATGTTTCTGTAATGAGCAGTTTTTAGAAAACCAGAATGCCTGTAAATAAACAATATATTAATGACTGGCATTTCACACAAAAGTCAATGAAAATACAGTTCCAAACAGCGCCACAGCAGAACAATTGTCTAAAAGGAGTAGTTGTGTGGGTGTTAAAATATATATTTGTATTTTTGAAAGTATAGGTTGAACATCAACCAGTAATCTCAATAGAACAGGGCCTTGGCGCCATCTACCGGCAATTTTATATTGATATTTAGTAGTTTAATATTTATTTAGCCTCCGTTCATTTCGGCATTTACAACTCGGTTTAAATGAGCTTGCTAGAAGTTCATAGAACGATTTTTTTATAACATAGAATTTAAGAATATAATTAAGTAATGCATCCACTCTACTATAGAGCTTTATTATTATTATTATTGTAGCCTATAGCCTATTTCATATTCCCACATGCTCGTGCATAATTGATATTGCAAAATAGGCCTATTCAAAGCTTTTTACTGTTGAGATTCGTTTTTTTATGTATCCAAACCTAAATAGTATTTTCTTAATATTCTTCGAGGATGTTAAAAGCTAGGCCTATGTTAAATAGCTATTAATGTGATTTTCTCTGCTGAAAATTACTTCATCTAATTTAATAATAGCTTTAATAGCTAAAAGATCAAGTCTTCTAGCCCACACCGTTCGAACTGTGTCTCAAATAAGACAAGTCTATTCAATTCAATTCAATTCAAATTTAGCTGTAGCCTAGCTCTTTTCACAATATTGTTTCAAAACAGCTTTACAGAAAATGTATTTCAGAAATGTACATAGAAAAATACAGTTAGTAAGTTAGTCATTTATTAATCCGTCATACAAGTAGCTGCATAAAAGTACGTGCGCTATTTTTAAATTAGCCAAGGCACGTTTTGCGTTCAGACGTGCAGACGGGCAGACGTTAAGACGGGCAGACGTGCAGACGGGCAGACGTGCAGACGTGTAGACGTTCTCCACACGCACGTTAACACGTCTTTAAGCTTGGTTAGGAAAGAAATGACACAAAGCGAGCGCCATATTATTATGGCTTTTGTTCACACAGCGCGCGTTCCTGCTGCGTCACGTGATTGTTCAAATACAGATATTTATTTTTAAAAAGACAAGTTATTTCGAGTCATTTACCTCAAGTCCGAGTCAAGTCTCAAGTCATGAATATCAAGTCAAAGTCAAGTCAAGTCTTTTATTAATATTTGTCAAGCAAGTCTCAAGTCCTAAAATTTGCGACTCAAGTCTGACTCGAGTCAAGTCATATGACTCGAGTCCCCCATCTCTGTCCTGAACCACTGAGACCTCGCAGGCCATTGCTTCAGCTAAAGGTTCATTACTCGAAGCTTCATTCAGCATTGTTCACTAGTGACACCTAGCTACTGTGCAAAGAAATAGCAGACAAATTAATTCATTCTGAACCAGTGTTGCGCCCTCCCTCCCTCCCTAATTTTTTAAAAAATATTTTTTTTTATAAACAAAATTATATTTTATAAAAATACTTTTATAAATAAAAATATTTATTTGTAATGTAAATATACAAATAAATATTTATATTTATTTGTATATTTATATTTAAATGTATATTTTATAAAAATATTTTTATAAATAAAAAATATTTATTTATTTATTTTGTACTCACTGTTGATGTCTGTAACCTTTCATTTGCAATAATAAAAAGACATGATCAGACATTTGTCCATTACTGTGTATAATATAAAATATGTATCTTTCTCTGTCTGAATTTACTTGTCCAGAGTCACACACACAGTTAATTAATTATTCATAAATTGTTTGGATAGGGACAGTATGAACAACAACAGTGACACTGTGTTGAGTGCAGTGCTTATGTTTGAGGGAGTGTAATAAAGTAAATTTATTAATTTAGCAGATTATAGATAACAGATTAAAGTAAACTGCAACAGAATAGTCCGGAAGGAAGGATTACAATAGATTTTTTATTGAGAAACAGAATTATTTCAAGTGTGTTGGGGTTTAGACGATTCCTCTTCTTGGACAAAATCTCTCCAGCCTTGGAAAAGATCATTTCACAAGGACCAGAGGATGCAGGGGCACATATAAATGCCAGTTCCAGCTGGTATAAATGAGGACACTGATGCTTCTGTTGAGCCCAGACAGGGGAGGATTCCCTCTTTCTTGTTGGCTCCATTACCAGGAAAAAGGAAGAGTCACAAAAAGCAAACAAATCCAAAAGGGCAATCCAAATAAAAAAGCAATCCAGTCCAGATGCAAAAATCCAGAGCAATCCAAATAATCTTATCTAATTAATATAACACGACTGTAATATAGCTAGGCCTACTATAATAATAATAATATAGGCTACTATAACTATTCTAACCTAATAATGTAATAATATCGGCCTACAGCCCTCACATATGACCAGGGCCTGAAATTAACACCCGACCACACGCCAAATGCGGGTGAATTCTGCAATTGGCGGGTAATTCTGTCCATCTACCTGCCACATTGGCAGGTAGCCAATGAGAATCGACCCTTCGCGGGGAGTTTGATTGACAGGCGATCTGGCCAATCATAATCTGCCGAATCCGCCTTTTTTGTCCGACGAAGCAGTCAGGAGAGTTCAACGTTGGAGGATTTGAACTTGAAAAAACGGATTGTACTGAATAGGCCTACTGACATCTTTCCGCAGTTAAAACTACATTCCTTCTTATGTTCATTCATGTTTATTTGATGCTATAAATTAACTAGAAGGAAGAGATGATCGGTTCACGAGCAGCTTTAACTGAGGCACCACAGCGATCTGTCAAGGCACATTACAGAGCCACAAAACGGTATTGTCTAAATTTCTTTAAAAATGACCAAATTTTAACGTTGAGACTTTGTTTAATATCAAAAGTAACCACTATCTTGTCTGTCAGCGTGTTGTCAGTGTCTCTGCTGCGCAATGTGTTTTTCATTGCGTGAGATCATGGTTTGAGCGCGGTGTAGCTTGTCGGACATAGCAACAGTAACTAAAGGGGCCTGGTCTTTGCGAAGGTTTTTTTTTTTTGCAACTGTTGTTCTTTGACATTTAAACGAAGTCAGCCATTTCGTTGGATTTTAGCTAAAAAATGTGGCGGCACATTACTGGAGTAAAGAAAGCATCTGTGTAAGCAGCGCAGTTTGAGTGTTTCGGAACGTAGCTACTGCTATATGTGATTGGAGAGAAAGATGAGGCCCTTCTCTGAATACGTTTGAATGTGTGAGTTAAGTATTAAACTGTTGGTGAGATGAGATAATGCAACGCTGACATAGGCTACATTACAATGACAGTTGCACAGATGTTGGGAGTTGGGAACCGGTGAGAAAATGTCCGGTAACCTACCCGGTAACTTTACCAGTAATAACAATGTTAATTTAGTTCTGCTTAACGGTTCCTGAACGCTATAAACTAACAGCTGCCCAGCCATCAACACAGCCGCGTGTGATTTGTTTATCTGTATTCTAAGAGTTATTATTACTTGTATGGATCTCATCTCGTTAATAACTTGACAGCACTTAAATGTGTATTCTTACAAGTTAAAGAACAAATGTTTGTGCAATTCCTTTTGTTCGCCTTTTATGAGGCCCAAAAAAAAACTGGCTGGTAAAAAGTCACTGTGGCGGGTGGTCAAAAAAGTTAACTTCAGGCCCTGCATATGACACAATAACGACAATGATAGTTTTCTAACTCTCTGACACTACTACAACTCCTGACAACACCCACAAGGAGGCGCGAGTTTCGAATCGCCTTTTATCCGGAAGCGACACTCAGACCGAACCGATGACGTATTTACACAAACCGAGGCCTCGTTTGTCATTAGTCACGTGATTTTCACGTTAACAACACAAGCCTCGAATCGCGGCTTCATCTGGCACGCCCACTTTTTCTCGACACACGCTCCGACGCCTCGGTTCAAATGTCACATCACTAGCCACGCCATGTTTTTGTTTCATGTTTGGTTTTGTTTATAATAAACTGCACTTGGGTTTTCATTTACAACTTGCCTCCAGTGGATCATCTTTACAGATACTATACAAGATGAATTATTTTGTTGTCTTGAGACTGACCAACTTATTTTCTGCAATGGATAAAAAGCAGACACAAGTGATACAATGAAAAATAAAACACATGCCTGAACAACATGCAAGGTTTTACATGGTTACCTGGGGCCTGTACCATGAAGCCGGTTTAGGTGGCTAGCCAGCTATGTTTCAGTTTAGTTTCCGCCAACCCTGGGTTTTAGGTACTATGAAAGTAGCTCGGCTTTAATCGGTGTTCGTTGCCATGGTATCTTACGCTGCACGGCTAACCTGCTCCGGGGCAGGTTATGTTCTGGATTCGAGATCTCAGACTGAAGTTTGACCAATCAGCTGAGAGCAAAGAAACATATAGGTGACGTAACTTATTCACCTTTTCTTCCAAATCCGGTGACATCTCAGCGCAAATTGTTAGACGAGTACTTCGTAAAGAAATAATTTTTAGCATGACAAAATCCCCTTGCCTTTCCTGATAATTATTTGTATGAAAGATACAGATTTTCCGCGGAAGCAATGTCTTATCTTTACGAACTTCTTGAGCCGCACATAAAGAATTTAACACGTCGAATTCATGCACTTACTGTACCGCAAATATTGCGTTGCGTTTTTTTTTTTTTTTGCAAGTGGTACATTCTTGCACGGTGGGTGACGCACAGAAGCTAGGGGAAAACATATGTTTGTCGAACCATTCGCAAGGTGGTCCTCGCTCTGCAGGAGTACATTAATAGTTTCATTAATAGTGTTTCCCGGACATTTATCGACCATGTCCATAAAAGAGGACTTTTATAAAATTGCCGGTAAGATATATTGATAGGGTGACATCACATGAACACTTTTTTTTTTTTTTTTTTTTTTTAAAAAGAAGCAAATTTCACAAATGTAGGCTACTATACAATACATGTTAAGAATTATTTTAAATATTTTTTATTATTATTCTGTTAATCTTATGATAGGATTCCCTAGAGTCATTGCAACATGCAGTCTATTGCTCCAATCTCCACTGCTCTAGGGGAACATGAGGCAGATTATGTTAATAGGAAGTCCTATCACAGCCTTAATGTTCAAGTAGAGATGATGTGAATATGTGAGATGATTATTTTCTGAGAGATGAATCTTTAAATTAATAGTAGCCTAACATTAACAGATATAACAATGATCTACTAAACATTTCATCTGCAGACGACTTGTGGTCATGAATGTATGATCACAAGTTTGGATGCCAAATGGCCTGGCTCCAGTGCTTGTCTCACAAATTTTCCGTGAGTCTTTGTTGTGTCAGCGCTTTGAGGAAAGCAAGTTAAATTTGGTACAGTACAAAACACTGTTAATTTGAACTGAGATAGAAAAACCTACACAATAACCCCCTATCATGACCCTCAGACAGGGCCACAGCACCGCTTCAATGTGGCCCTCAGTAAAACCAGAGTGAAGATAGAGATGACCTTTGGCATCCTAAAGGCACATTTCAACTGTGTTCGGCGCTTCAGAGTCACCAGAGCGGCCCACCCAGCTGGTGCAGATGTAGAGGCAATCACCATACAATATTACACTTAATAAAAGCACATTGAAACTGCAGATAGGTCTCAAACTGTTTTATTGGTTTTGTGGGATGGGAGGGAGAAAGAGCAAGAGAAAGTTGCATTAATAAATATTCATACTAAAGTGTTACTTGGTTAAATAAATTCACATACTGAGATCAGTTTTATCCAGCTGTTTGATCTCCAATTTTTTTTTTTTTTGGAGCCTTCTCAGCTCACAGTCCAGTCTAGTTCGTCTCCTTTAGTGAACAGTCTAGTTCAAGACTCCTTTAGTGAGCAGTCTAGTTCAAGTCTCCTTTAGTGAGCAGTCTAGTTCAAGACTCCTTTAGTGTGCAGTCTAGTTCAAGACTCCTTTAGTGTGCAGTCTAGTTCAAGACTCCTTTAGTGTGCGGTCTAGTTCAAGACTCATTTTGTACAGGGCCCTGACTGAGTCTGTTTCCACCTAAAACATAATTCCACCACAAACATGATCATTACAAGTTTTCTGGAGGCTCAGAAAAAGTTCCTTGACTTCCTACAAACACAGGACTGACTGTAATTTATGTCAAGGGTTTTAAATCCTTACACATTTCTTCTGAAGCCCATTGAGGTAGAGGCCTCCATTTCTGGGGCAGGTTCTGAAAAATCCTACAATAAAAGAGATGTGTAAGGGCCAGTCCCTTTTTTATGCCACACATTTAAATGTTTGCCATAATAAAAAGCCCAGTGCATTCACATCAGAAACTGTCTGAGAACACACAGACAGAGTGTCTTCATTTCCTCCACCCTAATAAATAAAAATAGGCCAATGTAAAGCATAACTGTTGTAAAGCAGGTTATGTTTGGTGTTCTGTTTGCTGCATACTGACCTCTGTGTGGGAGACTGTGTGTGTGTGTGTGTGTGTATGTGTGCTGGCTTCAACAGGGACACTGTATTTCCCTCTACTGCAGAACATACAGTCAGCCATATTTAAAACTTAAAAAAGTAGTAATGTATTGCACACGTACCCAGTGTTACTTGCTTAGAGGAGCCAGCACCAGGGTCAGACTGTACAGCACCTGTAATCACATCCATAATCGGCCGTCCCTTATTGCCTACTCAGAGACAACTCCTCCGCCAGTGTATTCTGGTTTTCTGAATTTAACTCTTTATTTCTGTTTGCTGCAAACAAGTGTTTATGATAAAATGTTCACAAAAGTAATAAAAGGTTGCAGTAAATACTCACCACTTTGAATTATATTTTTATATTTTGTCTTTATCTGCTGCCAAGAACATTTGGAGTTGGGGTTGCATCTAAAAATCAATGAATATTAATCTTTCTTAGTACATCCATGCACATTTTTATATATTATAAAAATAGGCTATAGGCTATATTACACGTATAGGCTACACATACATAATTTTACATAAATATATAACGTATTTGTTTAACTTACACATTAACATGAATCAGCAATCTTTCTCCAACAGTCTTCTCTTGCTTTGGCAGCAGAGAACGTATTGTTTCGAGCTTGAAATACATATTTAAATTCATCGTAATTCTGAATGATTATCTCTCGTTCCTCCGCGGAAAAATATATCGCTCTCGCTCTACCCGCAATTGGTTGTTCAGTGCCGACGTCACTCTTTTATGTGCACGCGCGCGTGGAGTAATCATAGCTTGAGGATCAAAGCCTGAGTTGACAGAGAAAGTTGATGAGCTGCATCATGGTACCAATAAAGCCTGATTGCATCGGTTTGGTTTTGTCAACTCAAAACTAATCCTGTAACCCCGAGTTTGTTCAGCTACCTTCATGGTACAGGCCCCAGTTGTCTGAAAAACTGTAAACAGCATCCTCAAGACTACCTCACACATTTCTTCAAGCAACTTAAATAAACCAGTTCAGCACACTTAGTAGATTCCTGCCAACGTCATGCATTCTGCTACCAACAACCATGCACATTTGGTTTTTGGGGGCCTCTTAACCACAGTATGCAGAGAACTCATGCAATTGCTTCCTCAGCAATAACAAAAGCATAGATAAAGTGATGAAAATGAATGACACCATGATTATTGTAACAACATGATTAAACTATTTTATTTATACAAATGCGCTTTATCAGTGAAATCTAAATGTGTAAATGAAAGTCCTTTATAGATGAACAAAACCTGTACTTCCTGTTTCTCTGCTTTTATCAAGGAAGTTGAGCGACCCACTCAAGTGGAAAAAACAGCTCTGTCAATGTTTATATTGCACGCATTGCACCCCTCCCCCCGCCCCACCCTATTCTTAACATGAAAAGTGATTATGCATTTCAAAATGTTATGGCTTTTGTCACAATTGCTATAACCTGACTTTTATAAGCCTTTTTGTTTTGTGTGTGTGGTGAAAATAGGCTAGATTACAATAAAATGACTAACATAATTGAAGTTTCATTTCTTTGGTTAATATTTATCAAAAGTGTGCTGACAAGATGATGCTGTTCACAATAACTCCTACTACTCCAAAAGTTAAAAGTCGCAGTCAAACTGTGTGGGTCATTTTTAGTTTTATTGTCATTTTAATGCAAGTACAACAAGTCAAATCAGTTCACAGGTTGCTTGCTCTTACAATACATGTCAATTAAAAATACAACACATTATTTGGCCTTCCAATCATATCCAGAACATGTCTTTGGTGAAATTCAGAATGATTCCAGATCAGCTTATTTCATTGCATTGGTTTCAGTAGCTTAATGACAAATTCTGTAAAGTTCCTCAAAGCACCAGTTCACCAAATTACATCTTTACTTTTAAAGTAACCAATTATTTTACATTATTAAGCTGCATCTTTAATACATGCTAGTAATTTGAAAGATAAAACTGGGGTGTATAGGATGTTCAACACATTAGATCTAGGCTAAATGCGTTTCCATCTTAACCTTCACTGTATTGATCCTTCAGTAATGAATTCAGCAAGACAAGGGAAGATTTTGAAGTGATGAATGGACACAAATGAGTCAATCTGGATACAGTTGTGCTCTGTTAATTAGTTTAGTTTAAAAGCATGATGTTGATCAGACCCGTTCGGTGTTTACAGTCCAAATCTATATAGCAAATGACCCAAACTCCAATTAATATTGACTTAAATAAAAAATACATATAATTACATCCAAAACACAGCATTGAAAAGGCAATAATGCAGCAGTTAAAACATCCGTAACTTCGTTTACATTTCTATTGGTTCAGGATAAGAGAGGGATGAGTCATCTCAGCAAAGAGAAGACGCGTATAAATGTAAAATCAATCCCTACTGAATACATTGTCCTAAATCTGCCTGATGCTGGTACAAAATCTTATTTAAGAGTCCTAAATTAGGGCATCAAACCACACTGTTAACTGATCACAATTCATAAATACACCTCAGAGCGATCAAGACTACAGCAGGCCGTCCACGATCCGTTTTAAGTGCCATGAGCATCTGATGCCATGTGTTGAATTAGGCCAGTCTAACCTGGAGAGATTTATGAACCATTATGTTTCTAATGGTGCCTTAAAATGAGTAGTATGCCTTGAAGCTTCTGTTCAATCAAATGTTCCAGAACTGTGAGGTCGTTGAGGCTAAACACGCATTTTTTTTTTTGTGGTTTGGTTTCAGTTCAGGTATGTTCAAATGTGACTGTTCCAGGACAAAGGAAGACAAAAAAGGCAATTAAATCAAATACAAACAATCATGTCATTATGTTTGGTGCATCTTGACTCAGAAAATAACTCTAAAATAAATATGAGCTACGATTTGACAGGACGGAGTTTGGTTTGGTTTATATAAAAGTGTAGTTTTGGACTGCAGAAACGGAAAACAAACACACTGGGCCCACATTTTGGTTTCACTTCTTTTGATATGTCACGTAATATAAATGATGATTCCGTATTCTTCACAAAAACCTGTAAGTTCTACAATTAAAAAGATTTAGACTAAGACAGGTCCTTTCTACAACAGGCTAACAATAAATTGTTGTGTTTACATTATTTGTGTCACAGCGACGGACACCCAAAAGTTTGATTTAAAATTTCTATCATGTACTAGAACATAAATGCAATAAACAGACAACTCTATAACCCTCTAATATATATATATATATATATATATATATATATAAAATTGATTTTCAGGCCTTAGTGACACGTGTAGAAACTTAAACCAGTTTTGGAATCAGTGAAAGTTGTTTACCACCTTTCACAGGTGGCGACATACTAGTTTCAGTCACGCAACACAAACCCTTGACGGTTAAATCAACTACTGTATGAAAACGGAGCGATTAGCTAAGCTAACTAACCTACGCTCTTACCGCCGTGGTGTGTTAGGAGGAATGGTGAATGGAGCCTATGTCTACCGAAGATACATTCAGTCAGGAGATACCGTGTCATTTTCTTGTGCTGGTTTATACAACAGTCCGTTTTCATTCAGCCATGTTAGGAAATGTTTCGTTCTCTGTGTGAGCAGCACAAGGTCATCTTTTTGTCCACACGTTGCGTCGATACAAATTAATGATAGAAACGTCTATTCGAGTCACGTCTTTAGTTATGTACACGTCATTGTTGCACAGATTTTTTCATTTTTATCAAAAAGCAAGAAACAGGACCAACACAAGTACGTTATAGCATCATACACCAAATTTTGCATGCTTTTCTTTACGCGTATGGACTTCGGATTACTTAGAATTGATTTTTAAAGAAGCAATACCAGAAAAATATCCTAAGCTTTCGGGTAGTATTGTTGGATGAACGTTCGTGGTACATTTAAAACACTGATTCAGTTCTTTACGGTGTGTGATTGAGACTAATAATCTATCAGAATGTTTGATGGTTTAGTTATATGTGAATACAAACCTCGTTCCTTTTGAAGTCTTATTAAACCAGAATGAGTCTAGTAGTTTATTTTTCTAAGAGTTGTCTTAGAGGGCCAAAATGTCTCGATTTCCCTCAACTCAAAAATATATTATTTCATTCATATCACAGATTCACCATGAAATAAACTCTGCTTTGAAAATAGAAATGACAAAACAAACCATTCATGTCGAACATGTTTAGCTTCTTTGAAACACGTAATTCATTCGGAAAGAATGTGTGACACTATTCCAAGATTTTAAAACCGCCGAACATGCTCGGCACGGCCACACCCTCATGAATGAAAGCAAAAACCGGGGGATAAAGGAGCTCTCGGAGGTCTGCGGATTCTCTTATTGGTGTTCTCTCTCCCTGATGAGAGAGTAGTATGCAAACGTTTTACTACAAACTCCCTATTTACGTGCCGGGTTTGTTGTACATTTTGAACATCGGTCATATAGACATACATAGAGTACGAGGGAGAGGGGGTTGCAGTGGAAACCCCAATCGAAAAACGGGAGGCGAGAGGGGAGGGCATGGCCTTGAGACTGCAGAACCCTCCTCAGTTCATTTGCTCGAAGAATTTGTAAGTGGGGTTTTCATAGCCGTGATTCTGCATCTTATTGAGCTGTCTTTCCTCAGGGGTCAGCATGGGGTCGACCTGCTGGGAAAGAGACAGAGACAAGATAGGGAAAGAATCGCTTAAAATGGAGCATAAGTGAATTTAAATGGGAAGAATTAATGAACAGAAGCTTCCCATATGGAAAAACATTACAAAATGTAACATTATTAGAGATTCATACTATATATGTGTATCGAAACATATATGTTGCAATCTGCATATGTTTGTATTTCTACAAATACACAAACAGCATCATTATCAATTGCATACATGCTTTATTCTGTCAAATATTTGTGTATAACAATGATCTATCATCATTATATCATTTAACATAAATATAATTATCTACCATGTGTGTATAATGACCTACCATCTAAACTGATACTTGCCATCAATTTTTGAGTAAAAATAAATAAATAAAAGTCACTTATCTCTTTATATCTTCTGATTGTGACTTTAAATCTCACATTGACTTCATATCGCACAAATGAGACTATTTCTCATAATTGCAGTTTTATATCTCATAACTGCAGCTGTAGATTACACAAATGCAGCTTTTCTTACAGTATGTGTTTATTAACTTTATTAACTTTATTCACAATTATATATTTTTCCAGCTCTGAACTGAAGCAGAAACAGCCCACTATCTCTTCTCAAAATAATTTTAACTAAAATCATTATTTCATGTCTATTGAAATATTTATTGGGTAAATTGTCATGTAATTATTGAAAAAGAAACCCTACTTAAGTCTCAGACAGTATATGATTCCTATAGGCCTGTATTTATCTTTTACAAATTTCACATACAAAACTACATTAATTATGAGATTTAGTACAGATTAAATATTAAATTCTGCTTCATGTTTTCACTTTTACGGTTATACTTTTTTCTCTATCAAATCAAAATATCAGAATGCAAAAATTATGATATCAAAACAGATAGCAGAAGGAAGCTGCTTCAGGGGTTTGGTTGTTACTTCCTCATGTTCCTTTGAAATTGATGGCCAAATCTAATTATATTACTTGAATGGGTCAAGATATATATATATACATGAGGCTGTCACATTAAAAACCACGAACACAGCCAGAAGCCGTAGTGACGTCAGGGTTTGACCCCATTTCTTGAACGTACTGCTTCAAAAACAAGCCATTTCGACATCCTGTCAGCTGAACTCTCACCTCTACTATGCCATGGCTGATGGTTCCATATGGCTTACGGCGGACTAGCAACAAGCTGATGACCATCACCATAGCGATGGCCACGGCAACCACCAGCAGCCCCACCATTGCCCCGCGGTTAAACGTCTCCAAAACGTCCGGCTGCTGTGATAGAAAAAAAAAAGAAGAGGAAATGAGTTTCACATTCAGTAGTACTGTATACAGGGAAGATATTAGCACCTGAGGGAGCATTACTTATTTGTAGAAAAAGGAAATCCATCCTACTTAATCATCTACTGCTCTACTGTTCTTTTATACCTGTAAGAACTGGTGCAACTCAACTAAGCATATGGTAACGTTTAGTTAAAGGTAGGCAAAAGAAGAAAACAACATTAGACTTCATAAAACAAATGAATTCACAAATGAAAGCCTTTAAACGCTCACCAGCTCATCTCTCTGGATTCCTGGAGACTTGTAGACCACCTGCTTCAGCTCGACAGAGGTGTTGATCTGAGGAACACAGAGTTAATGGTGTGGGAGAGAAAAACATTTTCAAATCTACTTAAGCTTGGTATTAAAAAGGAATTTAAAAATATATGTAAAGAAATATCATCTGTGAAGTTTTTGTTCATTCAAACTTATTAAAACCCCAAATGGTGACATCCAGTGGACAAGTTACAAAACTGCAGAAATCCCATACGGTCTCGTTCAGAATAACATACTGACATACTACTCTATTACTTCAGTACATAGTACATACAGTATACTGTGCACATTTTCTGCTTCAATAAAATACCTATATTTGCCAAAATGTGCTTTATACAACAGTGCATTCTGCATGAGATAATGTATCCCAAAAAGCAATGTTCTTGACTATACTTCTATTTCCAATGTGATTTGATGAGACCACCAGAAGTGAAGACAACATTTTTTGTTAACTGAGTGCTCTTGATTAATCCAAAATAAAATAGAATAGATTTTCCCCCCAAATCATGCAGCCCTAACTAACATCAATGCAGCTAGTATTTCAATCCATAGGTAAGTCACTTCTGTAATAAAAGCACTTGCTGAGCAATTCTGTACACATTATACATGTAAATGTGTTATTTTGTCTCTTAGAGCAGATTTTGTCCTAACCTTCTCCTCGTATTCATAAGTCGGTCCTCTCTCAGAGGTGGTGTAGTCATACTCATCTACTGATGAAACTGTGGACAGACAGAAGAGTGACCTTACAGTTATTCAACTTCATATACACTATAAATATATAACTAAAAACAAACTATAAAATGATTATACTATATCACAGTAAGTGTGATCAGAGCTTTAGTATTTACCTTTCTTATCGCTAGGCTGGGGGTCTACATTGCCCAAAAATAAAGAGAAAGGATAAAGGATAGTTAGTATTTTCAGACTGTTAACATGCTTATTTCTGTGTTAAGCTCCACTTCTGTCCTCATAATGCATGTTTTGTGTATGTGTGCATGTTGTACCGATGCGTGGTGGGTAGGGGCGGTTCTGGAAAGCTCTGTCCTCTTCCTCCTCATCATCTCGCTCTTCCTCGCTCTCAGCAGGAAGCAGCTCTTCTGTGGTGCGCGTCTCAGAAAAGGAAGTGGTCATGAGTTCGCTGATGTCCCCTCTCTCTGTTCTCACTAACTCCTCTGCAGAGACGGACAGATTGAGTGAATGATTTTGAGAATTATTGGACTTTATTGGCAACAAATGATTCACGAAAACACTTACGGATTTCGTCGTGAAGTTTCTCAGCCAGGCCGGGGACTTTATAGAGCAGAGCCAGGCTTTGGTTCATCCTTTCTTCGATCACATGCAGGTGTGTGTACACCTTCAAACACAGAAATTACGTTGCTTTTTTATTCATTTTTGCGTCATCTGACAAGATCAAGCAATAAATCTGACACGTCTACAATGAGCGACAAGACATATAAGTAGATCGTTTGGGAGCAGAGGTCAATGCAGTTGGGTGCGCACTATGGTGGCAGAAAAACAGTGGTAGCAAGTGGAGGAAAATGGGCGAGATCCACGGAATAAAGAAAAAAAAAATATTGTTGTGCCATTGGATGTCAGAATCGGACTACAAAAAATGATGGTCTTTATTTTTTATAGAACACCGTCATCTAAGATGCCCTTTGAAGCTAAACACAGACTTTTATGTTTGCAAGCCATTAAACGGACAGACTGGACTGAGCAAACCTGCGACGATTAGCCTATTATTATATTCACATATGCAGTTCATAGAGGGCTGCATATGTGTTTTAGCCCTACAGTTACAGCATGAAATATTTAAACCTAAAACATTTTACATAGATAACTTTTAAACCTATAACATGTTTCTCTCACAATTCTGAGAAAGAAGAAAAATCTGAAGAAAAATTACTTTTCTCACAACTGTGACTACAGTATATCTCACAGTTCTGAGAAAAAATCTGAATTGTGAAATATAAACTATATTCTATACTTTATTCCGTGGCGGAAACAAGCTTCCTAAGACTATTACTGCAGAACAGTCACATTCTGCCATTAGGTAGGCTCCGCCCACAAAACATGTCATCACTGTTTACAAACACCAAAATGGTTTGTTCCTGTCATTCTGTGCTAGGTAGCTCCGCCCACACTGAAATCTTATTGGTCTCATTGGAGGAACAGATAGAGATATTGTCTCAAACCTGGAATTTCATCTGCTCAGCCTTTTGGGGGTCGGCAGACTCGATGTGCTGGTAATGACGAAGAGTGTGTCGTCGGTCCTTCTGCTCTGCGGCCATATAACGCTTCAGAGCCTGAAGCACACGGTCTGGCTATGTGTTTGAGTGTGAGGGAGAAAAACAAAGAGAAATAATGTCAAAAAGAGAGTGGGGGAGAGTTAGAAACGCAATATTTAATACATCCACATGCTATCAGCTATGAGAGGATAAGCAATAGATTGACAATACAAATAAAATAAAAAGGTGATTTGACTTTAACTTTATTGTCCCCAGGGGGAAATTCTTTTCCACAGCACTGCAATTGTTTAACACACATAACATAACCAATATAATACAAAAAGACATAATACAGGAAAAAAAACAACAACAGTTAAATAACACTGAGCGATGTCTGTTGTTAAGGTGTGTGATGGCTGAGGGAATCAGGCCCTCAATTTCTCTAACATAAGAAATATAATCACACAAATGTCTTGCTTTACCCTGGATGTTTTATTACTGATTCTGATGGAGTCTTCATGTACAAATATACCTGTGAAATATACTGATCTTTTCTTGTTCTTACTATTTCTGTGACAATATTTTTCTGTATTACTTTTCCTTTTGCTAATACAACTGTACTAATTTAGTTTTTTTTTATTTAGCAAATATTGTATTGTGCCAATATTCTGTTAGCAGTTCTCAGTTAGAGTGTCGTACCTGTGGAGGGTCACTCTGCACAGCGCTCAGGTAGCTCTCTAGAGCCAGTCTACGGTTGTTATTCAGGGTGGCAACCACACGGGCCAGGTGTGTCTCCACCAGCCTCTGCCTCTCGCCGGCCACCTGCTCCTCAAGGGTCTGTAAAACAGACTGGAAATGCTGGGAAAGAGAGCGAGAGAGAAAGGGAAAGAGATGGAGAACGATTTGAGAAGTGTCACAGTAATGACTGTAAACACATGAGGCAGCATTCCCAACACATTTTACTTTTGTACTGTGAGAGAACAGGGAAAAAACGTAGGGAAGGACAGGATTTTTATCCAACATGACTTGATTGGAGTGTTTACTTGAAAATGGTGCAAGATCTGAATGTAATCTCACTTCTGAAAACAGCACCCACTTTTGAAAGAAGAGTTTTCTTCAGGTCAAGTTCACCATCAAGAAATCTATCATTATTTAATGATAATGTATGCTAAGTACTCGTGAAATATCATTTTCAACCCATTTTACTTCATAAATCTGGAAATTCAGAGAAAAAAAATGTAGGTTGGGACTTGATTTTATCCTTCAGAACTGATTGGATTGTGACCCTACAAAGCCATGAATATGACATGCGGGAAAAAATTATGCATATTGTGGACACAAATTAAGAATATGTTCCCACGACTTACTAACATGTCAGCATGTTTTACTAATTCGTTCCCTCGTTTTAAGTAAATCATGCGCACGATATACAAATTTGTTTCCTCGTTTTACTAAATTGTGGTCACGTTGTAATAATTTGTTCCTTTGTTTTAGTCAAATCAAACTTGGCCACGACTTACTAACCCGGCGAACGAATTCTTAATCCACGATATATATATATATTTTGTCCACATGTCATGTGCAGGGCTCCGTGAACTATGCCAATGTGGTGAGGTCATACAGTCATAGCAAAGGTCATTGGAACAGTAGGACAGTCAAGAGTAAGTCATTAAATAGTCAGGAGAAACTAAATTATGAGTGTTTTTGTTTCAAGAATAATAATAATGAAAAAAGTTCTCAAAAGTGTAGAAAATGTAAACGTAAGTTTTGGGTCGGTAAAAGTCTCTTATGCTCATCAAGCATTATTTGATCAAAATACAGTTAAAACGGTAATGTTATGAGATATTATTATAATTTTAAAGAACTGTTTTCTATTTTAATATATTTTGAAAAATGTAATTTATTCCTATGATGTCAAAGCTGAATTTTCAGCATCATTACTCCAGTCTTCAGTGTCACATGATCCTTCAGAAATCATTCTAATATGATTTGCTGCTCAAGAAACATTTCTCATTATTATCAATGTTGAAAACAGTTGTGCCGCTTAATATTTTTGTGGAAACCGTGATACAGTTTTGTTCATGATTCTTTGATAAACAGAAAGTTCAAAAGAACAGTCTTTATTTGCAATAGAAATCTTTAGTAACATTCTAAATGTCTTTACTGTCATTTTCATCAAATCAAGTATTAATTTCTTTCAAACAGAAACATCTTACTGACCCCAAACTTTTGAAAGGTAGTGTAAAAGCATGACTGAAACAGTAATTATTGTGTTTATTTTACCTCATTCAGTGCCTGGCGGTCTGACTTAGGCAGGTCCTTTGACTGGTTATCTGCCTCTGCCCACTCCTTCATGATCTGGATACACAAATAAAGTCACATGATTCCATTCCTTCTTACACACTCTTCTGGGTCACATAAGGACTTATACTCATACCTAAAAAGTCATGCCTCCCTCACCTCATTGATGCGTTTCATTCGCCGTTCCTCCAGGTCCATCTTGGCACGCAGGAAGTTGGCATGTTCACTGTCGTCCCCCGGCATCTCGAAGTAAACATCCACGCCATCTGTAGGACGAGGAGTGGGCACTACCGACAGGAGAGAAAGAGACTTAAGTACAATCAGGGATTATTCAATCAATTAATCTATTAAAGAGGGAAAGAAGGATCACTACAGCTCAGTGAAACTAAAGTAGTGTCAGTACGAGCAGTGTGTTCACTTTAAATCTTCAGCATCGCTGTATATGAGAGGGATTAAAGAGTAAGCATTAAAAATGCAACGTCATTTAACCTTATGCATCCTGTTTAACCTCTGCTGAATGTCCGTGTGTGTGAACGAGACAATTTATGACTCCTGACACATGAAATGTCAGTTGTAAGACTCACGGTTGTCCATCCGTGTTTGAGGTTGGGTGGAGGCTTTGGCAGTTTGGAGGTTCTTGTCGTAGTAGAAGTTGTCCATGTAGTCTTGGCCCTGGAAATGAGAGTCGATGGGATACTCATACTCTTCTTGGTCCTTTACTGTTGTGGCGGCTTCCTCCTCCTCAGCTTCCTCTACCTCAGCTGCCTCTTCTTCATTCCCTTCCTCCTCCTCCTCATCCTCTTCCTCCTCAGCTTCTTCCTCCACTACCTCTTCCTCTTCTTCCTCCATGTCGTCTTCCTCGATGTCCGTCTCAGGGGAGGGACTGGGAGTGGGTGGCGTTGTTTTCACACTGATCGGAAAGCGGAAAGGAGCGGAAAGGATTTTAAAGTTAGTTGGTTTTTTAACACATTTGGTCAGTTTTAGGTCCAGGGGCAATCGGTGTAGTCTAAATTCTCAAAGTAATGATTCTTTTTAGTGAATCAAACATACAATGCAACCAGTGTAGTCTATTTCCCAAACGACTCTTCTGAGCTGATTCTTTTAAGTGAATCCAACATACAGCACAACCAGGGCTGTGTATCCCAAAAGCATCATTAGCCTGAGTTGATCATAGAGACCATTGGTGGCAATTGATTCTACGATCAACTTAGGCTTACAATGCTTTTGGGAAACGGGACAGTGTAGTCTGATTCTTAAATGAATTACTCATATTAGTCTGTTCTTTTTAATGACTCAAAAACATACACTGCAACTAGTGTACTCTGATTCCTAAAAAGAAATTAACTATTATGAGGCGATTCCTTTTAGTGAAACAAACACATATGGTGCAACCACCTGTGTAGTCTGAATCTTAAAATGAATTAATCTTTTGAGGTGATTCTTTTTAGTGAATCAAACATATACAGTTCAACCAGTGTAGTCTGATTCTTTAGTCAATTATTTTAGTTAATCAAAAACATACAGTGCAACCAGTCAAGTTTGATTGCCGAACAAGAGTTGGTTCTTTTTAGTGAATCAGAAACATACAGCTTAAACAGTGTAGTCTGATTTCTGAAGGAAAGCATCATACGAGTCTATTCTTTTTACTGGATCAAACATACAGCGTAATTAGTCTAGTCTGATTTCCGAATTAATGATTCTTATGAGCTGACTGTTTTTAGTGAATAAAACATACAACATAACCAGTGCAGTCTGTTTCCAAGATGAAAGAATTATACAAGTCTGTTCTTTTTAATGATCAAAAACATTCAGCCCATCCGGCATAGTCTGATTCCCGCATGAATGATTCTTATGAGCTGACAGTTTTTAGTGAATAAAACATACAGCACAACCAGTGTAGTCTGTTTCCCAGATGAAAGATTCATACAAGTCTGTTCTTTTTAATGATCAAAAACATTCAGCCCATCCGGCATAGTCCGATTCCTGAATTGATGACTCTTATTAGGCTTTTTTTTTTAGTGAATCAAAATTCACTGCAACCAGTTGTCTGATTTCTGAACCAATGACTCTATTGAGTCTAGTTGAGTTAAGATAAGTTTTGCAAGAATTGTTTTAAATTAACAATTCATTAAATTAACGAATTGTTATTAATCTCAATCTCATAATTTGTTAATGGAATTGCATTTATATTTTCTTAATAGTTATTCCTAAAAGAATCATAAATGGAGCCGTTAAGGAACCAGAATCATGAAGAGGAATTGAAATCAGAATCGTTAAATTCTTCTAGTTATCAGTGTAAATCATAACTGATTATTTAGGAGATTCAAACCTGCATTTAAATGCTGTTGTCACTCCCATAACATTGTCTTATATGATGCTAATTATTTAAATAACGGATTAACAGTCAGTTGTGGTGAAAATAAGGACGGTTCTTAAATAAAGCGTTTTGACACTCTATAAAATCAAAATGAAGAACCAAATGAACGTGTTGATATGAGCAATGATTAACGGACCACAAAACTTCTTTACCTGGTGACAACCTTTTCTCCAGCCATGGAGACGAGGGGTGTTGTTTCTCCTTGTACAGTGTCTGCAGTCTCCGTCTCGCCCCGTCCACTCGATCCTGCCCTGCCGGGGCAGCAGACGTACTCCACCCCACGGAAACGGTCACCGCACGGCAACAACATCCCATAACTATGCAGCTCCAGACTGTCAGCTGTGCAGGCCTAACGATCAGGGCAAAAGATGAATGACTGCAGCAGTGCTTTAAAAAAAAGTGCATTATTTCTTCTTTTTTTATCTGTTTGTAATTGCTTGTACATGTCAGGGTGAAATGACCTATAAAACTCAAATGGAAAAACCTGGAGCACCAGGAGATACTGGTAATAATGCAGAGAGGAAATGAGAAAAAGAAGATCATAGATCACAGCGGGCGACTGCAATTTCACAGGCATCACACTAACCATTAAAGATGTGAAGCTATTAGAGTTGAATTCCAGCTCTTCCAATACTTTTTAAAGGGTTGTAATTTTGTGAGCTTTTATTATTTACCTCTTTGGCGATGTTGTGCCAGTACACGTAGCTCTCGCAAGAATCCATCTGCTCCTGGTGTAAGAAACGGCAGCGATCCGGGACCAAGAGTGAATCGCTGACATACTCACCCACTGAGAGACAGAAAAAGAGAGAAACATAATAAAATCACAGTCATTAAAGAAAATAAAGATTATTAATAAAACATGCGTTCAAGAATTTAAGCTCAGTAAGAAGTTTATTCTTTTATTCAGCAAGGACACATTACATTGATCAAAAGTGATGATAAAGACATTTATAATGTCACAAAAGATTTCTATTTCAAATAAATGCTTTTCTTTTGAACTTTCTATTCATTAAAGTATCCTGAAAAGACTTAAAAAAATACAGTTTCCACAAAAATATTAAGCAGTTTTTAACATTGATCACAGAAATAAATTACATTTTAAAATATACTTTAAAATAGAAAATATTTTAAATTGTGACTGTTTTTACTGTGTTTCTAATTAAATAAATGCAAAACACCCCCCTTTTATGATAATGACTGGAATATATAAATAAATTCCAAGACAAATGAATGAGAAAATAGCTGGATAATACTGGAGACAAAAAAAAAAAAAAAAAAGCACTGTGCCCACCGTGAGCTGATAAGGCAAATATAAGAGGTGGGAACTTAAAATATGTGCACTATGTGAGCAGAAACCAAGGACAAAAGCTCCTCAGAGGGAAACAGCTGCATACGCATTACTTATTCATCAACATTAGTACTGAGCCAACAGATTCATAACTTATTTATTTATTTTTGGTTGTGATATAACATATTTGTAAAGCATTGCAGAGTACAGTGTACTACAAACGATGCTGTAATACTGTAGTTAAGAAATCTCAGAAACATCATGTTCGTTCTCACAATTCATTGTTAAAGTGCCCTAATATTCTATTTTAAAGGCTCCTAATTTTGTTTTGACGGTTTGCTACAATAGGTTTACATGCATTCAATTTTCTCATAATATAGACTGCAGCATCACCTCTTTTCTAAAAGTGTCTTAAATTGTTTTAAAAAGGATTCTGTCTCTCTAAACCTCTCCTTTCTGAGAGTCTACTCTGCTCTGATTGGTCAGATGGACCAGTCTGTTGTCTTTGGTCTACTCTGCTCTGATTGGTCAGATGGACCAGTCTGTTGTCTTTGGTCTACTCTGCTCTGATTGGTCAGATGTCGCAGTCTGTTGTGATTGGTCTACTCTGCTCTGATTGGTCAGATGTCGCAGTCTGTTTTCATTGGTCTACTCGGCTCTGATTGGTCAGATGTCCCAGTATGTTGTGATTAATCTACTCTGCTCTGATTGGTCAGATGGCCCAGTCTGTTATCATTGGTCTACTCTGCTTTGATTGGTCAGATGGCCCAGTCTATTGTGATTGGTCTACTCTGCTCTGATTGGTCAGATGTCCCAGTCTATTGTGATTGGTCTACTCTGCTCTGATAGGTCAGATGTCCCAGTCTGTTATCATTGGTCTACTCTGCTCTGATTGGTCAGATGTCCCAGGCTGTTGTGATTGGTCTACTCTGCTCTAATTGGTCTACTCTGCTCTAATTGGCCAGATGTCCCAGTCTGTTGTCATTGGTCTACTCTGCTCTGATTGGTCAGATGGACCAGTCTGTTGTGATTAATCTACTCTGCTCTGATTGGTCAGATGTCCCAGTCTGTTATCATTGGTCTACTCTGCTCTGATTGGTCAGATGTCCCAGGCTGTTGTGATTGGTCTACTCTGCTCTAATTGGTCAGATGTCCCAGTCTGTTGTCATTGGTCTACTCTGCTCTGATTGGTCAGATGGACCAGTCTGTTGTGATTAATCTACTCTGCTCTGATTGGTCAGATGGCCCAGTCTGTTGTCATTGGTCTACTCTGCTCTGATTGGTCAGATGTCCCAGGCTGTTGTGATTGGTCAGATGTCCTAGTCTGTTGTGATTGGTCTACTCTGCTCTGATTGGTCTGATGGCCCAGTTTGTTGTCTGTCTACTGCTTACAGGGCATGGCGGAAACAAAAATCTCATTACCATATCTGAATTTCAGCTCCGGAGGCTTCCTCTGCGCTTGATACACAGTGATACCTACAGTAACGATAACGTCGGTTTTCCCATATCAATTCAAGCACAAGTCTTCGTCCTTTGGAAGTGCATGCAAAGTTAATTTGCTTTCGGAAAGCAGAAAATAGCATCTTCGTAATATGCCGACAACACAAACTAAACTCTTCCAGGCCTCAGCTACAATTACAGTGTTTGAAGGCGGGTCAAAGTAGATGTTGTTCACGGGCAGCCAATGAAGACCATAAGCTGGCATTGTGCAAATGTGTTACAAACCAACATAGGCTTGTGCAGAAAAGACTTGAATTACTGATGACTTGCTTCTTCAGGCAGTTTAGAATAACATTCGACAATAACATTTATTGCTGACTTTGAACTTTAAAACTTTTTACATTCACAAACAGCCATAATACACATGGCATGAAAGGTAATATCTGAAAAAGATAATAGGGCACTTTAAAATAATTGTTCACCAAATAAACTGAGTAAATGATAGTAGAATTTTTATTTTGGGTGAACTGTTCCTTTAATTAATTTCCATCAAAGAATGTAACCGCCTAAACAGGTGTATAAACACATTATTGATTGAGGTTTACATCAAACTACATATGATGATGCTGTGTAAATCTAGTCTTTTCAGCATTCTTGATGGGATGTCTGGGATTATAAACTGTTCAGGATGTGTTTGTGACTCACCCAGGCAACGGTAGGGCACGACGATGAAGGGGCGGGTCTGACATTTACCCAAGCCCTTCTTACACCAGCCCTGGATGGTGGCTGGAGATGAGGCCTCTTCCACATGGGAGATCTGCAGTCCTGGATACATCTGACATACGGCGAACGACAGACACAAACAAACGTGAGGGAAGAGCAGGGGACAGGAGTCAGGATCACAACAGTTGGAAGAAGGACAGAGGAATAATACATTTAGCATGCAGAAAATAATAAGAACAAGGGGATGAGAAGGAACGGGACAAAAATAAATAAAACCACTCCGGATAAGGATCCATGGAAGCCATTTGGCCACAGTTCATCACTGTACAGTGAAATATTCAATTATGTCTGATCTTGTTTCTGAAAATGTACACTATAAAAGATGATTTTCGAAGTTGTATGTTTAAAAAACAACAACAAAAAAAAAACAATTTCAATCTGCTTTAAAATTTCATGCCATTTCTTTGTATTTATTGTGAAATTCACTACCACTTTCTGAGTGAAAATTGTATCTACAACAATCTTTTGTCAGTGCAGTTGCACATGGGAGTCTTTTTACCATATAGCTAAACCACACATGCAATTAATAGCAAGTCAGATAAATAAATAATGGAAGCTTTTTTTAGCTGAAGGTTACTGTTTAATGTAAAACCTCTCATTTTACCACAAGAGGGAGTCGCTGAGTCAGGACTGCAGCACTTTACAGTTAATAAAGGAAGAAGAAAAACATTTCTGTGTTTGTCCAGCAAGAGGCGTCAGAAAACTCACTGCGTATTATTCACGAATTTCCAAAGAAATTACGCCTCACCTTCAAAACATGTTTGCAGGGGCACTGAGTCATACTGAATCATCTGTATATTATTAGGATTTATTTATGATTCAAACTAAAATCATAAACTGAATCAAATAGGAGGGAGTATAGGAAAAGAGGGAAAAATGGATAGATATGTACGTATATTCAGGAATATACTTATGTAAACTGTCACAATAGGTTTGTTTCACTATATATTTTTATATATAGATCAGATTTGACAAGACAAGGTCAGTTACACAGATAAAAAAAAGGCCTTTTACTTGCAAGTTGTGAGTAAATATTCAACATGTTTCATACGTATTCTGTGTTCTGTTCTCTCTCTCTCTCTCTCTCTCTCTCTATATATATACACACACACACACACACACTCTCTCTCTCTCTCTCTCTCTCTCTCTCTCTCTCTCTCTCTCTCTATATATATATATATATAGAGAGAGAGAGAGAGAGAGAGAGAGAGAGATAATCACACACACACACACTATATATTAAAATGGATGTGAAAATCCATCCATATTTTTATTTGTTTACCAACGATATTCTAGTGAAAGGATGAATTTGCTTAAACAATGAAAATGTGTCTTAAATATCTTGTACCTAAGGTATAGGCTAAAGGGTTTGCGCAGACAATGTGCTGCATTTCAACATCCTTTAGCTGTAAATATAGTCACAGGATAACCTTGAGTCCATTACTGCTTAATTATGAGACATATTGTTCGAATTAATGTAGAGTAGTATTTGCAAATATTCTTTGAAAATAGAGTATTGTCCTGGGTATATGCATGCGTCGAATCCATTGGCACTGGGCTGAATCAAGTGAGAGTGTAATCTTACAGACATATGGTAAGGGATTATTATGTTCTAAACACGCTCTGGCAATGAGGCCGCAGTCCACTGGCAGACTGCTAGTCTAAACCTCATCCAGCCAGGAGAATGACATATTGTTTGGCCTCTTCATTCCATTTTGATGTCACTCGTGCCAGCTAGCTTATGTATATGCCACTTCGTGCCAGGCTAGAATGCAGGCACAATAATGCTTTTAAAAGCCATTAGTCAGAATGACTGGTTGACTGGTTCACCCCAGATTAGAGCACAACGAGGTGATTTTACACTGTGGAGCTATAGGGACAGTGTGTTGATTCAGACAAGGTTGGACAGACATTGCTGGCACTTTAAGCGCACAGAGAGACAAAACAGCTTTTTTTCAGGCTGACATCTCAATTTTCAGAATTGCTGTCATGCAATAATACAGGCTTAGAGTATTGTGCGCTGATTTCAGCCATGAAATACGCCAAATCTTATTTGGCGAGACACATTGCTGTATTTGGCAATCGAGATATATCGAATGACCAGAAGAATGCAGGAAAGCGTGGAATTTTTCAATCTCGTTATGCGTCAAGAATGCAATGGAAGTTGGCATTGTACAACATTGTAAATCTACAGGGATGCAGGGGAATGCTATTTCGCAATGTTGATATCCTTAAGGGACACGGAAGTGTGTTCGGAAGCGCTGCTGTAAACTGATGAAAAACCGAGGAAAACAACCAGTCATCATTGTTCATCCCTAATTCCTCTAGATGAGACAACAGGGAACGGAGTCAGAGAATACAGTCACATTAGCCGCACAATATGTTTGAGCCCGAGGCGTACGGAGATCATAAATCTCCACTGCTGATTGATAGTGAAAAATATAGCCATTATCCTGCACACTTAATACGGGAAGAGCTAGAGAGAGATTTGCATCGAGTTCCCTGTGTGTGCACATAAACGCCGTTGCACATTTTAGTCTTGTTTTACAATGCTAATATTAGAGCAGGCTGCCCTCAGCGTTCACCTTGAGAATATGCTTGAGTGGAGATTTGTCTGAGGATGCTTTTCCACATAGTAATTAAACCAATCACAGTGCATGCTAATGTTGGTGCGCTGAGTTTGATGTTCTGTGCTTGACTGAAATTAACAGAATAAAAATAGAAGAGGACGTAATATAATACGTCATATAACAGTGATCCACTGGATAAAAAACAGCAATGGAATAGAACAGAACAGGAGCTCAAAACAAAGACAAAGTAAAACAAAATGGAATCCAAACAAAACAAAAATAGAATGGAATCAAATTAAATCAAACTAAATCACTTTGAAAAACAAAACAAAAACAAGTGAAACAGAATGTAACGATGGAATAGAAAAGACTTCACTAAAATAGAACAGAACAGAGCAGAAAACTGAAAATAAACAATAAACCTTAAAACAAAATAAATAGGACAGAATAGAGCACATATTTTTGTGTTTTAGACTTTACAAATATAAAAAAAGGTATAGATTAAAATAGATAATAGATAAAATAAATATTAGATAATAGAGCACAAACAAAACAAAAACAAATGGAACAGAATGGAACAATGCAATAGAAAAGTCTATACTAAAAGTGAATAGAATAGAGCACATAACCAAATACTGTAAACAAAGCTCAGAACAATAAAACTCAAAACAAAACAAATATAAGAGAATAGAGCACAAACAAAACAAAACTGAAAATAAAAATATAGAAAAGACTAGACTAAAATGGAAAAGAATAGAGCTCAAAACAAAATGTAGAAAATAAATATCAAAACAAAATAAATAAAAGAGAATAAAGCACAAACTAAAAGCAGTTTAAAGCAGTTTCTACTAAAAGTAGAAAAGACTAGACTAAAATAGAATAGAGCAGAGCACAAAAATACTGCAAACAAAGCTCAAAACTAAATAAACAGGAGAGAAAAGAACAAATAAAACAAACAAAACAAAAACAAAACAAAACAAAACAAAACAAAACAAAATCAGAATAGAATCGCACCTCTTGGCAGTATGACAGGATCTTGCTGGGCTGGGTAAAGCATCCCTGTCGCCCTTGAGGATCTGGTTCCCACTGTCCGCTCTCAGTGTTCATGTGTAGAAGCTGACGACCACAAAACATGGCAATCTGAGGATCTGCCACACGAGGACCACTAACAGGTCCATTCACCTCCGTCATGGCCAGAGCCTGAGAAAGAGAGAGAGATTTTGAATTTTATGCGGATTCAAAGTCAAAGTGATTCTGAATTCTACATTACAACATTGCATTTGCTGTACACATATATTATGTTCTTGCAGGGGCTTTCTTGCACAAACATCCTTGTAACTAACCAAAGCAAGAAGTCAAGTCAAGTGCCAACCTATTAAAATACATTACAATATAGTAGACAAACACAAGAGGAATCGTGTATACAACACGTTTATCTTCTAGAGAAGATATGCAAACTTTATATATTGTATAGTATTGAGAAAGTGAGAGAACTCAAATTGTTCAGGGTGGCCTACATTCCTGATAAAAACAAGTTAAGCCTGGCTGCCTGTTATTACAGCAAACCACAGAGCGATAAGAAATATTTGAGGCCAGCAAAAATTCAGAGCGATAGGAAAGTGGAAAGGACAGTACGAGGAGAGACACGGAGACAGGGAAGAAGAGTGAGTACAGTTGTTATCACTGCCCTGACAGCGAGGAGGAAATATAACATGGAGCCTCATTATTGAATTTCAAATTGAGCCAGCAAGCCAGACCTGCTGATAACCCTAAATGCAGCTTATCCATCTTCCATCAAACCTGTGCGTGTAGGACAGTCAATGACAGGACATTGAGCTGCAGATGTGCACAGCAACAGCTTTTATCACTGCATACTAGTTGCAAATATGTCTGCTCACCCATCAGGCGAAAATAACAATGTTAACAAATACAAAAGGGCAAAGGGGGAACGATTATCTTTAAAAAGGTAGAAGAGGCACATTATAAGTCATCAAAACAAACTGCCATTTTCTCTGTGAATATGTATTTAAAGGTATTTATTCTGTCTACATAGTGCACTTCCCGCATTCCCTTCTTGATTATCTCCGGCTGTGTTGGGAATGGAAAACTGTGTATACTGCACTGTATATGAAGAGTTCACATACAAAAGCCTCTAAGTGCCATCTAAAATTTTCTTCTAGAATGATCATTTTAATAAAGCTTGTATATTTAAGTTAAGTAATTTCACTTAAATGACAATTAATAGGTAATTTGCATTTCCATTTAAGTGAAATTATTGAGCTTAAATATACGAGCTTGATAAAAATTATCATTCTAGAAGAAAATTTCAGATGGCACTTAGAGGCTTTTGCATCTGAACTCTTCATATATAAACAGCATTTAAATAAATAAATAAATAAATACATTCTATAAATAATAAATATTAATAAATAAATAAAATATAATAAATAAATAGCATTAATAAATAAAATAATAAAATAAACACTATATTAAATAAAATATGAATTATCAATACATAAACAAATATTATTTTTACAGTACACAGTATGCAACATTTTGAACTGTATGTTCAATATCAGTGAAAATAAAATTGGATTACACATGGAAAATAAAGTTACGTAAAAAAAAAAAAATTGGCGTTTCATTCATCTTATTGAAAATTGAAAGTGCATTGCATTATGGGATACAGTAAGCCTACTAGGAAAATACAGTATTCAGGTGTGTAAAAACACACATACTGCGTGACATAGTAAGAGTACGCCATTGAGAACACACCCTCAGTTCCTGATCCGTTCGGTTCTCGCCCTTCTCTCTCACATCACTCAGCTTCTAGTTCATTCACATCCTCCCTTTCTCTTTGGCAAAGGATGTAGGTATTGATCTGAAATCTGTTCAGCACTCCTGGAGGAAGGGCCCCGGGGACAGTCACACATGCAGAGCAAACAGTAACCCCGTGCTGGAGTCAGATGTTAATACAAGCTCATTGACCACTAGGTCATTTGAGTACAGCAACACAGAGCAGGAAACAAGGGATCAGGCGAGAAGAGAAAGTCTAATCAGGGGAGAGGCTTCATTTCATCTCGGTATCTATCTACCCATTTTACTGTTTAAGGCTTAGTAGTGGTACAGACTAATCGCTTCTCTGCAACGAGGAACAAACGAGTGTTTGTTTCTGTTGTTTGTATATATATATATATATATATATATATATATATATATATATATATATATATATATATTAGATGTAGCAGACAATGTAATCCACAGCCTCTTAGAAAATGTAAAAATGGCAAAAATGTTATTACTTAACTCACTTTAATAATCCCAAAGCAAATCAAATCAAATCAGATATATTGCTGAGGTCATATTTAATTTAGAAAGTGAAGAAATGTATGTTGACCATATAAATGTTACTTAAAACAAATGGGAAAAGAACAAAATAAAAATAATAATGCTTTTAAATCTTTTATAATATTTTCTATAAATTATGATCGTCAGGAACGATTCTTGCGCATGTTGATCTTATTTTGTTGCCTTAAAATAACAAAGATTTTGAGGCAACAAAATAAGATCAACATGCGCAAGAATCGTTCCTGACGACCGACTGACATTGAAGAAGAGAGAATTACTGTGCCTTTCAAAAGCATCGTTAATCTGGGGTTTGTCTGCGCTGGAGTGATTTATCCTGGATTAAGTCTATAAATTAGAGTCAAATTTATAACAGGGTACAGACACTGAATTAAAAGTGTCAGACAGAGCACTAGCTTCACTTATCCTGACACACAACCAGAATTGGATATCAAAAACACCTGAAGAAAAATTCAACAGTATTTTTATATAGCGGTATGTTATTCCCCGATAACAACCGCTGAAAACAGATAACACAGGCTCATCTGGGTTACTGAAGTCAGCAGCGCTATACGCTTGCTATAGGAATGTTTTTTCTTTGTGGAAATGTTGTGTTTGGTGAGCTAATAAAATATTAAAACTCAAATCAGTCAAATCAATATTTTGTGTACAGTTATTTACTCTCGTTTCACACAAACGCAGCTGCTGCCTTTTTCCAACGATTGTTTTGCACACTGTAATGGATTAGAAGATAACAAACAGGTATGATTTAAAATCTCAATCTCAATCTTAATCTCAAATCAATATCTCTTACATAATTATTTACGTGGCGAAATGCTATGTAATAAGTGGTATGACTGTACTGTATCCCTTAAATGTTTGTCTAGTTTGAACTTGCCGCGCTAGCAAATGATCTCTCTGCAGAAGCTTTGCATTCAAAGAGCTAATAAAATATTTCAACTCAGATCAATATTTCATGTATAATTATATACTTATGACATACTGGATGACATAGTAGCCGTGTAATAAACGGGATAATGTACATCCAGCCGTTGTTATCGCAGAATAAACCCCTTCAGAGTGATGCAAAACCATGATCACCCTATCGGGGTTTATTGAGATAACAACTGGCTGGATATATATATATATATATATATATATATATATATATATATATATATATATATATATATATATATATATATATATATATATATATATATATATATATATATATATATATATATATATAATTTGCTGAAATTAATTCTAATTTAATAGCATATTTTCAATTCTAAACCAATTTGATAAATCAATTCTAAATTAAAGTGTTCCATGGTCTATGTCAGACTAATTCAAGCTAGGAGAATGTCCTTTTCATCACACAACTAGCCATTTTGATCAGTGGCCAAGAGTGATTTTAAGAGAACTGTAATGACTAATGACAAACAACACATTGCAACATGTGATTATAACACCAGACCGGGTGTGCGTCAGTTCTGAATATGATTCTACCACGCGTGAATTCTGAGGGGGAGTGCTGTTGCGAGGTCGCACGACTTACTTGTAGGTGGAAAGATGCAATCAAAGCAAAAAAACAGCTTTTAGAAGCTTGTCACAGTTTTTTTTCTAACACTACAAAGCTCGCTGCATTTCAATGGCATCCCCAGCGAGGGCACCAGTCTAGCAACCCTGGCAAAGACTGGAAACCCGGCGTACTTTAATCTTCAATGACAGAGTGAATGACAGACACACAGCACTCAGGCAACCAATAAGACTGGAGATGCCCACAGGGAAGGAAAAAAAGAGAGAGAGAAAGGCGAAATGTGAAACTGATCAAAGGAAAACCCTGCCTCTGCTGGCCAATGCAAAAACGTTTGAAGTCCTAATTAAAATTTATGAGGAAATAAATATATAAATTGGAGCTGTAAATATACAATAAATATACAGAACCCGCAGGAGAGAGAGAGAGAGAGAGAGAGAGAGAGAGAGCAGCATTAGTGCAGAGCTGAGAATAAGAGGCAAATGCCATTAGGAGACTGTTGGATTAAAAATGCTGGAAAAAAAAGGCTTGACGAATGGGTTCGTACCGCCGCTGCAGTGTTTGCAGTGCACAGACATGTGTGTCAAAGGCTCAGAGAGAACCAGGTGTCATGACCTTGCGCTTAGTCATCGCTGAATTTCAGCTGTCGATTACTCACAAAACTGCTCTGAAGACAACACCTGCTCGCGTCACTCTTTTTAAGTAAGTCAGATTTCCAGCTGAACTCAACTGAATATGTACAGTATAATTACTGTATAATTTTACTACATTTAAAGCACAGATTATGGTGAGTGTATATATATATATATATATATATATATATATATAAAAATATAAAAACAAATCATGATTCTGAAGTTGAAAACAGAATTATTTTAGACGAATATGCTTGCACTCTTTCACTAACTAGATATATTTAAAATAAAGTAGGCCACTTTTTACTGGTAACATAAGACATTTGGCATTATCAGGACCCACAAATATTCCCCCATTGCATTATTATGCATTATATTCAACATTATATAAAGTAGTTTAATGTAGTAGTGACACGAAAACTCTGTGAACTTGAATTTTTTCAAGCAAAGTAATTTTTATTTTGGGTGAACGATACGGTAGGCTGCATATTGTCACTATGCACAATACATATTGTTGCATTTTTGTATTGTGATATATTGTGACACAATATATTGTTACACCCATAATATATATATATATATATATATATATATATATATATATATATATATATATATATATATATATATATATTAATATATGCAATATAATATGCATTGTATTTATGATATTCATATTTCTAATTCCTTATTAGTTCAGCAAATCTACAAAATGTCAGTTACAACAGTAAAAACAACATTGGTTTTTGAGCACAACATAAAACTAATTATCATTTAACAATAATGCATCTCTAATATGGGTTCAACTAAGCTGAGAGTACTAAAATACAAATAAAACAGAAACAAAATGAGCAAGTGATGTGTAGAACTTCAAAATCTGTGTAGATTCTGTGCAGGCCTATTTGATTACATTACACTGAACCGAAACATACACAAGTTTTCCATATAAAAGAGACGTTTTTTTTAAGACCTTTGATGTGGTTTAAAACCGGATAAACCAGGGCATGATACGGGACCTGCACCTCTATCTACTAAAACGCTGCTCAGATAATGGGATGAGATTATTTTTTTTTAACTGGAGGAAGGTCAAAGCCACATGGGAGACTTCCGGACATTTGAGAAGATAACCTGCCTGCATGCTCTCGAGCTCTTAGTTTCATATGCACACATGACACAAACACACATTCAGAAACACACACTGCCCAGATCAATATCCAGAGATGCTGTACAATCCTGCTCCTTCAATCGATATCAGTGCATCAGGAGCCCCGAGGTCTGATCCAAAACATGCACACACACACACACACACACACACACACACACACACACACACACACACACACACACACACCCGCACAAACAGAAGGTTTGTTATACCAAGTCTTTTGGCTTTGGCCAGATTGCATTCTGAGAATAGCAAATACGCATGACTCCATGATGTGCATCATGTTATTAATTCTTGCAGTCTGCTAAAACCTGAGCTGAGTTACACAATGGTTCTTCATCCAAAGCAGAATAAGCACTATGCAGCAACTCTTTCTCTCCAATAAAAGAACTGTCCGTAAGTGTTAGTGTTTTGGGGATGACAAATGAACGCATGCTCTTATTCACTGCAAGAAATTGAAGACACAGTCTTTTATCTTGCTTGTTGATGACAGATGTCATCAGTCTTGAAACACTTGACAGGTTGAAGTGGAAGGCTTATTCTTAAAGGGATAGTTCACCTAAAAATGCCTCATCATTTACTCACTCTCATGTCGTTTCAAACTTGACATAAAAGTAGACATTTTGAACAGTTTACCAGTCACACTTTTCAAAGCAATTAGAATGAATAGAAATGTGACCTTTTAAGCTAACAAACAAACAAACAAACAAAAAACCTAAATGTATAAAAGTAGCCCATATGACTTGTGAGTTAAACTTCCGTTCAAAGGTTTGGGTCAGTAAGATATTTGCATTAAATTGATTGAAAGTGACGGTGAAGACATTCATAATGTTACAAAAGATTTCTATTTCAAATAAATGCAGATTTTTTTTTAACTTCAACAAATCCTGAAAAAAAGCAGCACAACTGTTTTCAACATTAATAATCAGAAATGTTTCTGATTTCTGAAGGATCATGTGACACTGAAGACTGGAGTAATGATGCTGGGAAATACAGCTTTGATCACAGGAATAAATTCCATTTTAAAATATATTTAAATACAAAACAGTTATTTAAAATGCTATTACTATTTCACAATATTTCTGTTTTTACTGTAGTTTTGAAAAAATCTTTACAGAAACTTTACAGACCTAGTCAGTCCTCATTTGCTTTCATTATACTTACAAAAGTGGCTGGCAGATTCTTAAAAACATCTTTCTTGTTCCATTGTGTAGAAAGAAAGAAAATCATAAAGATATGGGTTTGGCAAAATACGAGGCTGAGTAAATAATTACCCTTTTGTGGTTGAACTCTCTCTTTAAGTTCTCTGCTCGTGGAGATTTAACTGCAGCAAAGCGAATGATGCATGTAAACAACATCTAATAGTGAACTCCCCTGCAGATAGAACCAACAACACGGCATTATTAGATTCAAAAAGGAAGCAAGGATATAGAATCGAGTTTAATTTTTGCTCTGAGGCACACAGTGAAATTAGCAAAACATAATAATGAAAAAAACAAAACATCAAAAGAGGTACTGAAATGCTTTCAGAGTAAAAGAAAACATTTTGCTGTACGATAAAATAGCATTCATATGCCTAACCGCAATAGAAATTGCAGCAATTCATACCATGTCTTGTTAAAAAGCAAATCCCATCAATGCAGATTTAGTCATTGTTCCATTTTAATCGGGCCACGCCATCTCGCAAATGTAATTAGATTACATTCTGATCCATTCCATTAAGTTCATTTTAATTCAGTTCAAAAGCTTTATTTTATTATCTATTTCCTTTAAAAACAGAAAATTATATTTGACTCATAATGCAAGTCACAAGCTCCATTGTAATGCTATTGAGGAGCTCCATTTGATTCCTGTGTGCTCTTGAACTCTAACATTCAGCAACCGTCGATTAAACCCTGTTAAACGGCCGTGACTACATTCACAAATAACACCGGCTCTAATTCACTGATACTCCCTCTCCATCTGTACAATGGAAACTCAAGATTGTATCGTGCAAAAGGCCATGCACACACAGCACAAGCCGTTCAAAACAGAGCATGTACTTGTTTTTGGAGGGTTTATGTCGTAATCGATTTTCCTTCACGTCAAAGTGAAGTTCAGCAAGCTGTATGTTTCCCACAGCTCATTCAGGCAGAGAGCAAGTGTTCGCTTTAGCCGAGTGAAACTCCTTAATAGGACAGTCAGAGTTGGGACTCGGAACAACATAGAAGAGGGAAGGGAAGCACAGACAAACACCTACACAGAAATGGGATTTGGCTCAAGTACTCAGACTTTAAACCAATGACTTTTAACCTAAACAAACCACACACGCGCACACACACACACACACACACACACACACACACAACAACAACAACAACACTTCCTAGTATGAAGGACATGACCAGACTAGTTAGTTAATAGACTTTGACAGAAAGATACCGTTTCGAGTTGGTAATGTTTTTTTTGAACTTCTATTCAGTAAGGATACATTAACTTGATCAAATGTGACAGTTAACAGATTTATGATTATACAAAAGATTTCAATGTCAAATAAATGCTGTTCTTTTGAACTTTCTATTCAAAGTATCTTTTTAAAAAACTAGTTTCAACAATATGCAGCAAATCAACATATTAGAATGATTTCTTAAGGATCATGTGACACTGAAGACTGGAAAATTTGGATTTTTAAATGAGTCATGACATGAGAAACCAAATTTGCCTTGGTCTTTTGCGTATAAGAGGTTTTTGTACCATTAAAACATCCTGCATTTATTTAATAAAGCTCCAAAAATGTATTATTCTGATATTGCGGGATCTGTGACGTCATTCAGTCGCTTAACAGCTGACACTTGCCTACACCGGACGTTTTCGTTTCGTCAAAGCAAGTAGAACCCATTATAATCAGTGATGCTGTCTACACTGGATACAGTATACAGATGCGCATCATTCGCTTGAATCTTCTGACAACAGGACAAATGGAAGAATAAATGGAAGACTAAAGGAATGTTCGCTTTGACACTTCCTGTTTAAACAGCTCATTTGCTCATTTCTATAGAGACTTCAGAAAGATATCAGCATCAGGAACAAGTGGATGGTTTATTTTAATGCCGCCATGGATCGCGTCGGAGGATTATATGTCTGTTCGATAAATTTGACAGCAACTGGATTAATAAATTTGACAGATGTTGGATCTGACAGCAGCTGCACTGCAAAACGATTTCATATTGCTATTGTCTGTAAATGCTGGTTTTCCCACATATATATTTGTTTTCTTGTGCAAAAAAATGCACAAGAAAACATGACCCCTTTAAAACATTCAATCACATTTTAAAACTTAAATTTTAAATTGCAATATTATTTCAAAATGTTAGTTTTACTGTATTTTTGATCCAAAAATGTTTTTGAACACTAACATAATTGAACTTTGAACATATTTTAAAAACACTAAAAAACTCTTACTGAACCCAAACCTTTGAACGATAGCATATATTATGACTCTCCAATTTTTAAAACCAAACAAACATGCAACTATTGAAAATGATATTCCTTAATTTTGAAGTTTTTTTTTTTTTTTGCACAACCTTTTTTAAACCTTCCTTACATCACATAGTGCAGTCAACAACATAAAACAGCATTTGCAACCCATTTTTGTCAGACATACAACAGGGGAAACAGGACGTTCAATGAGAATAATATGAACGTTACTAATATTTCAATAAAGATGACCAACGTTTCTTTGGAATAACATTCATTCACCAATAAATCACAGAGAAAAACACCAGGAATGTGTATTAAGAAAGTATATTGACCACCAGACTAAATCAAACACAAAACCGCCCTATATTCAATCTGAGATTGTGTTCCAGCTGTTTGCTGCAACATATGAAATATGATTAATTCAATAACAGTGTCCTTCTTTCTGATTAAATATTCTACACCGCTCGCTGTTCCTGGCCGTGGATGCAGGATGACATCATGCCTGGCGATGATGCAATCGTGTAGAGCTGCTGGGTAAGTGAGCAGGGAGCCAGTTCATCATGTGTCACCTTTTAACAAGTCAACCTCATTTTAATCCATCAGACCACCCAGCAGTAAATACAATGTATGGATTGTGTGTGTGACAGTGTGCGTGGATCCTCTTTTCATTAGAGATGCAGTCATCTCCATTTGTACCCATGGGTGATAGGATTAGTCCATACACCATACGTCATTTTAGACGTGCAACTGTCAGTTAGTGGGCCGCTGGTTTTCTGTCCTCGCACTACTGAATCACGGTTCCTTCACACTTCCAATGTAGAATAAAACATCAGTATTCATCAGCTAAGGTGTATTGATGCACCTTAGTCAAGATATACTTCATATTGAATTGATTCTAATGAAAATTAGGTTCTGGGAAATTAAAGTGAAGTCTGTTCAGTGTATTGTATTGATCACAACTGGCAGAATACATTATTTTAAAAATGTTAAATATATTTATGAAATTATTTATTTTTATGACAAAATGCATGCATAAACAGAGAATAGAGCAGCCAGAGTAGCTCTGCACTGTTCTTTTCGCGCTAGTGTGCGTGAGATGCATATTAAATTATCTTGGTTAACAGTAGAGGCAAAAGTAAAATATAATCTTTTATTGCTCATGCACAAGGTCATGGCTAATGAAGCATATAACTTTATAAAAGAAAAAATATTGTTTAGTGGATATGGTCATGAGCATGTGACACGCTCAGTCAGCAACAAGATAATGATTACTCCTAGTCCAAGATGTAATTTTATGAAGAAAACTATTGTATACAGAGGGGCTGTAGAGTGGAACTCACTTCCATCCAGCGTCAGGGAACTCAAAAGTAAATTTTCTTTTAAGAAAACAATAAAACAGAGATTACAGGTGTGAAAGTATTATCTATTTTTATTTTTGCATGTTTTGTTTTAAATTGTTTGAATTGTATGTTGAATAGATGTTGCTTTTTGCATAATTGCATAATTTGTACTCCTTTTAAATGTGTGTCATGGTAGCTAATATATCATATAGGTTTTATAGATCTTATTGATGTATTGATTAATTGAATTTTGTATTTTTGTATTGTGATTTCAGTGGACCCCAGGAAGACTAGCGACCACCATAGTGGGAGCTAATGGGGATCCAAATAAAACAATAAACAATAAACAAACAATAAATGAAGATCAATATAAAGATATATTAAATGTTTAACAGTGGGAGCACTACTTTCTTATTTTTGCTGTAATTCACAGGTGTCAAACTCAGTTCCTGGAGGGCCACAGCCCTACAGAGTTTTGTTCCAACCCTGCTTTAACACACACACACCTGCAGTTTTCAATTAAGCCTGAAGGCCTTGATTAGCTGATCAGGTATGTTTAATTAGGGTTGAAGCTAAACTCTGCAGGGCTGTGGCCCTCCAGGAACTGAGTTTGACACCCCTGCTGTAATTTATTTAAAAAAAATATTAAAATCTGTTAAACATATAATAAAAACTGTGAATATTCTGTCTATGTGACACACACACGACGCGCAGAAAGATGAGTACCAGTATATATAGTGTACACAGACAGAGTTCTCTTTCATGCTTGAACGAACAATAACACACACATTTATGCCAAAATGCCCGTTTTGTCGAGTATCCTCATAAGAGCAGTCTTAAATGAGTTAATGTCTTAAATGAACTTAAAGAGATGTGAGAAAATGACACGAGTGTGAGATCCGCGTCATGTGCAGCAGCGGCTGGTTTTAAAGTGACAGCAGCCACTAATGCTGTCTGTCATTAAAGGAACACTCCACCGTTTTTTGAAATAGGGCTTATTCACCTTCTTTCCTACATTTAGATAGGTGGGCAAATGCATTTTTGTCTCAGTGCATGCATTGTTTTAGTTTGACAGGGTCGGCCCTAGCTTAGCTTAGCATAATGAATGGAATCCTTTGTTGCCAGCTAGCATGTCATGAGTAAAAGTAATATATAAAATAAAAAAACCCCACCTAATTATTTCTTGGGGCCTGCGTATTCACAACAAGTACAAATAGTGATGCAGATTAACACTAGGCGATTTCCTATGCAGATATTGACTTGGGACTATATTAGGGGGAAGCACAGGCGAAGCACTGCTACTTGGGCGCAGAGATATCACGCCCAAGTAGCAGTGCTTCGCCTGTGCTTCCCCCTAATATAGTCCTTAATATACAAGTCAATATCTGCCTAGGAAATCGCCTAGTGTTAATCTGCATCGCTATTTTGTACTTGTTGTGAATACGCAGGCCACAAGAAGTAATTAGGTTGGGTTTTTTTTTTTTTATATATCACTTTTACTCAGGACATGCTAGCTGGCAACAAAGGATTCCATTCATTATGCTAAGCTAAGCTAGCGCCGACCCTTTCAAACTAAAACAATGCATGCACTGAAACAAAAATGCATTTGCCCACCTATCTAAATGTAGGAAAGAAGGTGAATAAGCCCTATTTCAAAAAACGGTGGAGTGTTCCTTTAATGTTAATCAAAGAACAAAGGTGTAACAGAGACAATTACTCACTGCTCTTTACTAAATAACTTTTGTAGCTTTAATAAGGATTAATCTATATTTAATTTATAATTTATGCAGTGCAGACTGTTTGATAACTTTATTCAATTTCTGTTAGACAGGTAGGAAGGGCACAGGTAAATATTATAAGTTTATGTAAGTACTGTTTTAAGTTCACTTAAATAAAAAAAAAAAAAATTATTAAATCTATTTTTTGAAGCCTAATAAATGTAAAAAAAGAAAAAAAAGAAAAAGAAAAGATAACTTTCAATACATTGTTATGTTGAATGGCCATAATTAATGTTTAATGGGGTAATTTAATCGAGACAGTAGCAGTATCAGTATCAGTGATACTGGCCTTCATTCATAAAAAGATGCCATTAAACAAGTATTTAAAATATACTGTATTTATGTTGTTTCAACATTAATTTGGAGATTAACTAAATTATAAAATTTATAAAAAACGTATAAAAACGTAAGTGTTTTTAATTGCGATTAATTCTCAAACCGTAAGAAATTAACAAATTAAATACAGCATCTACTGTGACAAAAGGTTCATAGCTATACAACATGGTATTTAATATATATTTACACAAATCATTCAACTGAAAAATGTGGCAAAGCTCTTAACTGCTGCAGGTCCCAGGAGTTCAGCCAAGTCTAATAACTGAATATTACACGACAAGCTCTAGCATGTCAGGAAGTGTCCCTGGAAACGCTTCTTCCTTTGGCTCAGCGGCACACTGGGCTTCTGCCGCAGTTTTGGGGAATAAATAGAAACAAATAAGTGCAAAGCTCTCTCGCGTGCGCTTACACAGAAATGTCTTTCTGCAGGACAGATGGCCTTAATAGTGGGTGGCTGCAGCTCTCCGGCCCCCCTCCATATTCATATTCTCTGGCTTTCTGCTGATCTCAACCCTCCACAATCTGTCTCCCCCTCCCTACCTCTCCATGTCGCTCTCCCTCCTCCACCCCCCACCCAAAGTAAAACAGCCCCTACGAGATTTGGGTGCATTCATCATTGTAATCATGCTGATTAATTATTCAGTGCTCAGCTTCATTCGCCTGCCAGCCCATGATTAGGAGAGCAGAGAGTCAGCTGGGTCCACCCTGCTCTTGGATGTGAAGAAGGCCTGATGAAAGAGCGCGGCCTGCCTCGCTTCAGTCAGAGCAACAACCACTGTTAGATTTTGATGCTAATTGCGTGCCCCATGCTAATTGCACGCTGTAATTAATGTTAGCGAAAGGCAACGAGCTGTGGAGCCATCGATTCTCACACTTGGCTGGTGTGAAGGGTGGACAACACGGCAGGAAATGGGATGTTACGGGGGCAAACAGTTCAATATCCCTTCCTGAAAAGATCTGCTGGTTTACATTTTGCCAAATTGGTGGCGAATTGGTATGATCTTATTCAAACAATATCATTTGTATGGTTAAAAGTGGTCTAACTAACTAAAAGGGTTAGTTCACCCGAAAAATGAAAATTCTGTCATTAATTACTCACCCTCGTGTCGTTCCAAACCCGTAAGACCTTCATTCATCTTTGGAACACAAATTAAGATATTTTTGATGAAATCCAAGAGCTTTTTGACCCCTCCATAGACAGCAACGCATCGACCACTTCCAAGGCCAAGAAAGATAGTAAAGACATCATTAAAATAGTCCAGTGACTAAACCTTAAGTTTGTGAAGCGACGAGAATACTTTTTGTGCACAAAAACAAAACAAAAATAACGACTTTATGGAAGAATTTCTTCTCTTCTGTGTCAGTCTTCTACATTGTTTATGTTGTAACCACAGTGCAGCGCTTTCAGAGTTCGGAATGGCGCTTCACTATTGGCCGACGCTAGTCACGTGAGCACCATGCGTGTGATGCTGACGCAGGAGCTGGCCAATACAAAGCTAGCGTTCTGACGTAGAACCAGAAAGCAATGCACTGTGTTTACTACGTCAACAGCGTAGAAGACTGACACAGAAGAGAAGAAATTCTTCTATAAAGTCGTTAATTTTGTTTGTTTTTTGCGCACAAAAAGTATTCTTGTCACTTCAAAAACTTAAGGTTGAACCCCTGTAGTCACTGTTTTAATGATGTCTTTACTACGTTTCTGGGCCTTGAAAGTGTTTGTTGCATTGCTGTCTATGAAGGGGTCAGAAAGCTCTTGGATTTAATCAAAAATATCTTAATTTGTGTTCCGAAGATGAACAAAGGTTTTGGGTGAACTATACCTTTAACCAAAACAAAGATTATTTGAGTATGTTGTACAAGAAAATACGATTTCAGTTTTTCTACGTTTCAATGTTTTCACGTTTAATTTCAATGTGTTTTGTAATTGTTTGTGAAATTTACAGGCAATTTCTGAGTGAAATTTGTTTATTCATTGTACTATATTTTTAAAAATAAAAATCGTACATGTTTGTACAACTCCTGTTTTCCTGTGCGATTGGGTTGGTTGGGTCACCAGGTTCCACATATTTTTCTAAATTAATTTATTCTCCTATCTGTTTGTTTTGCCTTGGGGCGAACAGTGGGTTGGAAGGCAGTGGTGTCTGCACTGACAGGGCAGCTGGACGCTCGCCGCTTACGGTCCCATCAGCCCAGATTAGTTGAACTGGAGCTTCAGCTGCCTTGATGAGTAGCAGATGGCAGTTGATGGGTGACCCCTGCAGGGCTTGTTCTGGGACAGGTTTTGCACACTAGAGAAGGCAAACCCTCACACATTTGGATGCAGAAGGGTGCGCTCGCACTTAGTTGCCTATTAAGAATTTAATGAATTCATATTGTAAAGGGATAGTTCACCCTCAAAATTAAAATGTGTCATCATTTACTCACCCTCGTGTCATTCCAAATCTGTTTGACTTTATTTCTTCTGCAAAGATATTTTGAAGAACGTTGGGGAACGTCAAATGATCTGGGCAGCAATGATCATCAAAAAACACAGACATTTCTCAAAATATTATATGTTCCATCGAAGAAAGAAAGTCATACAATTTTCAATGACATTACGGTGAGTAAATGACAACAGATATTTTCATTTTTGGGTGAAACATACTCTTCTAAGACTGAGTAAAAGTGGTATTTTCAAACAGCTTGTGATAGATATGTAATGACAAAACATAACTTAAACGGATAGTTTACAAAAATGAAAATGATGTTATGATTTATTCATTTTCATGTTGATGTTCTTTATTCTGCAAACTGAAACACAAAAGAATATATTTTGAAGAACACTGGGGTGAAAACATCTTCAGAATATATTCTTTGTCTTCTTCTTCTTCAGAAAAAAAGGTAATTTGCTCACCCTAATGTCATTTTTTTCATAGAACAAAAAGAGCTTAGCTTTAGATAAATGTCCCTGGTTCTCTTTTCCATGAAAGTGGCTTCAGAAAACTTGGAATATAGTGCTGTATGGATTACTTTTACGGTTTAGACTGTTTTTGTCATTTTTGAACCAAGAAATATTTCCTTTCGTGTTTCATGAAAGAAACAAAGTCATAGCAAACAGGGTAGATCAGTTTATTCTAACAAGTTATGACAAGAATATTCATGTTCGGGTGAACTAACTCTTCTAAGCCAACTAATTAGATAGGGTAGTATTTTCATATTGAATATCAAACATTAGTTATTTAAAGCAAAAACAAAACTTAGTCTTAGTGACTGAGTGAAAAATTAAAATTGCAAAACCGGTATCTTCTGCAGAACACAAAATAAGATATTTTGAAGGCTGTTTTTGTTTTCAACTGAAGAATGTTTCAACTGTTTATGACCCCACTGATCATTGAATAGGGCTCAGAGATATTTTTCAAAAAAATCTTCTTTTGTGTTCTACGGATAGAAAGTCAAACAGATTTAATAAATCTTAACTAGGACTTTATAGCCTCAAAACAACAGAAAACCCTGTTTTCAGTACTAAAAAGTCAGTACTATAACAAGATTTTTGTAGAAAATAAAACTAGTTTTGATATTCTGAGTTTTTCAGTTCGCAAGTTCAATGCAAGTTTAAGGGATTTTTTTTTTGTTTTTTTGACCATTTTATTGTCCATGAGTGAGAAAATGATGACAGGATTTTCATGTATCATTACCTCATTACCAAATTGTATAATGTCAAACACACACAGCAGATGGATTAGTCATGACTGAAAAGTTTACTTTTTGAATTACTGTGCATTTGTGGGCCGTGAAGTCGTGATGTCCATGTATGTCCTGTGTCACAGTTTTAATACCACACTTTTTGAGGAAGAAGCCATAAACGCGTAGCCAGAGATCTCCTACGTAGCCTGTGAGCTAAACCGCGAGAATAGCCCTACTGGTCTGAGAGGTTTCTACACCCACATAAGTCCAGATGGGCACCAGCAGCGAGAGGTGAGTCACTGTCAAACCACACAAACACACTCACCAGACCTTAAACAACTGAGCATGCTTATGATATACAAACAGTCTTCAGGAACAGCAGGCAAAACGTTGTTTTTCTGCATTGAGCTATTGCCTGATAAATGTGTCTGACTCAGAGTGTGATGTATGACTAAACATTCCACTTTCAACAATCTCCTGTCAAACTCTATTTTTTCTTTGTGTCTGTCACTCGCCGTTCTGTTCCTTGCCATCATTAAAGCTTTTTGTCCATTCCCTCTCAAAAGTGGGCTGCTTCCTTTTTATAGCTTAATTGCGAGAACATCAAGGACGACATCAAGCAATCTTTTTTTAACAGACAAAGAGGCTTTTTCATTTTCTAAATTCAATTACTTCTATTCAGATTGGGAACAGTTCATAGTCAAGGCCTCTCGATGAGACACTCGGCCTGTTTTTGGGGTCTTTCTGAGGGACCTGGTAGCTCTCCAAAAAAAAAAAAAAAAGAAGAAAAAAAAGTACTAATCAAGAGTCACTCCTACGACAATTGCAGCTAAGTCTGGCAAGATTCTGGTGGGAACTGTGTTAAATCTTAACAAGGACTTTCTGACCTCAAAACAACATAAAAACCTGACAGTTAGAAGTAGACCTTAGACATTTACAAGTAGGGTTTTTATGTTTTATTTGATTTGATTTTCATACTGTATTTTCTATCCCCTTAAACCCTACCTCAAAACCTACACACCACATTTTCAGATTTTTTACATTTTCAAAAAACATCACTAAGTATGATTTATAAGCTGTTTTCTTCATGGGGACCAAAAAATGTCGCCACAAGGACAAGGATTTCGGATATTACCATCTTTGTGGGAACATTTTGTCCCCATAATGTTTACCAGGCTTTATAATTCTATATTGAGGAAAAACTGAGACTGGAAAGACATGTGGTCTGTTTCTTAGAGCATGTACTCTGTAAAAAATGTATGTTCAAATTCAGATTGCAACATTTCCCATTATGTCCTCTTTTTTATCAATAAAAGTGTTAAAAATGGCAAAAATAAAACTACATTTTAAATTTCCTGAAGTAAATGTGAGTGATAGTTACTATAATGCGTTGGGGTAACGCAATACAAGTAACGTGAGTTTTGTAATCAGATTACTTTTTCCAAGTAAAACTCAAATAAATTATACAAATAAGTAATGCAAGTTACTTTGTTTTCTCATTGACTGACAGCTCTTCTGTCCCCATGTTGAGAGAAATCCGGAGTAGAAATTTGAGCATACATTTCGTTACTTTTACAGGGAGTAAATCATTTATATTGTAACGAATAATATAGTAACGCATTGCTTTTAAAAGTACATTTCCATAACTCTGCCCAAGATAACAAACCAGTTATTGAGCTTTATTTAAAAAAGAAAGAACTTGCAATATCTCTGATAAATTTAGTATGATCAGCACTGAAAATGTTGTTTAATGCTTGCGCTTGACTCAGATAATCTGTCATTTGGAGAGTCTTATGCCAGAGCAAATCAGTGTCTCTGCCATCTGAAATCTTGCCAGCAAGATGTGACGTTCTAACCACTGTGAAATTACTAATCCTGCTTTGGAATCGCTTGCTTTTCTTTAGGGGTTATTGCAGATCAGCGAATGGCATGAGAATTGGATTTGGAAAGGATAAAGATGATATTTTTCCATTTCTTTCGAGGCATGTGTGCGTATCAAGACTAATGTGTATGTTTAAAGACCGATTTATCAAATTCAGCTCGTTAAATGAAAGACCAAATAACAGTCATCAAGTGAATTACTTTCATCGGCGCAGGGGGAATATCCTGAGCTCTTATCCCTCTGAATATTTATTCAATCTTCCTAAGCATGGAAATCATCAGTAAAATCTAACATTTACCCCCATAAACCCTATCCTGCTTTCTTCGGTTTGTGTCACTTCACTTTTGGTGTGTTCAAGTCTCTTTCGTCGCAACAAGATGGCGGTGTTCCTTCTCTCAATTAACTACACAAAAACACAGCAAGGTTTTTAAACTCTACTTCTAGAAGGACAAAGGATTTTTTGTTTAATTTATGAAGCCAATGTAAACTTTATGATTACATATTAAATAATAAATAACATACAAAACACCTTTAAGTATTTTGGTTTTCTGTCATGTTTCTCACTGACACACGCCTCATCTCGTAAACTCGGGACTCAAAGAAAATCCCAAGCTTTCCACTGGTATTTACGACTTTGAAAAATGTGTGTTCAACTTGTGAATGTGATCTTTCCGACGTGACTTGAACACACCATCTGAGACCTTAAAACAGTGCTCCATTTATGCAGTCAAGGATATAAAAGCAACGATTTAACATTTATATATGTAAATGTCTATGTGTATATATGTATGTCTAATAGAGTTATGTATTGCTGTCCCAATACAAATAAATGCGGATGGATGGATGGATGGATGGATGGATGGATGGATGGATGGATGGATGGATGGATGGATGGATGGATGGATGGATGGATGGATAGGTAGATCCATAGATGGATGGATGGATGGATGGATGGATGGATGGATAGGTAGATCCATAGATGGATGGATGGATGGATGGATGAATAGGTAGATCCATAGATGGATGGATGGATGGATGGATGGATGGATGGATGGATGGATGGATGGATGGATGGATGGATAGGTAGATCCATAGATGGATGGATGGATGGATGGATGGATGGATGGATGGATGGATAGGTAGATCCATAGATGGATGGATGGATGGATGGATGAATAGGTAGATCCATAGATGGATGGATGGATGGATGGATGGATGGATGGATAGGTAGATCCATAGATGGATGGATGGATGGATGGATGGAAGGATGGATGGATATTACTAATAAGACAATCCCTAACATCCAGTAAGAGTATAGAGCTATAAATTGAATGTGAATATATATGCTCAGATTTAGTCTTAGTTTTGAAACTCTGAGACCTGTTAAAAAGACGGTTATTAGAAAAATATCAAAGTAAGATATTCTTAACTGAAATGATCAATTCTGTACTGGACTGACCTTACCAGGGAAAAATGGGGAGCAAACACACACACATGGATTGTAGGAAATGTGGAAGTAAAGTTAATTTGTTTATGGAATTGCTCTTAGGCATTCCCAAAAAGACTGTGGAAATGTCAACACCGTACCACACGCAAACAAGAAAAACATGTCTGATCTGTTTCATTTTCCTACATAGGGACAATGTGCGATCCACATGATTCAGGCTATTTTTCTCAAGGCTGTTTTGGTGCAGCAACTACCCGTGTGTAAAATGAATACCGTCCTGCTACATTTGAAACGGTCCCCACTGGTCTTTCTGCCTCTAATAATGTTTCTGCAGCTAATATAGGAGTCACCGACATGTTTTGAGATCTTGAGATCTCTCTTAAAAGCACATTTGCAAGTTCATTATCATTACGCTTTCTTTTCTTCTCGGCTCTTGTCTTTTCCTCACTCTCTCGCTTCTCCTCACTTAGCACATCTGTTCGGTTTGTATGCGGCATGTTGCTGTCTTCAAATTGCTGTCCCCTTTGGATCTCTTCTGCATAAGGTACGTGTGTGTGTTATAGATCAGATGATGACCAACTGCAGCAGGTGTAAAGCCACTGCAGTGAGTATGGATGGACTGATGTCTATGCGTTTCAGTCACTGAATGATTTCAGGTTAGAACTTCATCCTAAAAAATAGCTATGGGCAAAGATTATGAAACAGCCCAGAATAAAATAGAGCCCAATGAGGAAACTGCTGACAGACAGTGAGAGCACAGAGGTTCAATTTGTTTACAGAATTTTTTAATTTAGATTAATGTTAATTTATACAAATACTATTATTTATTGTTAATTCACGTTTATTTATAATACAGAAAACAATGGTAATAGTTTTTTGTTTTTTTTAAGAAATTAATACTTTTATTCAGCGAGGACATGTTAAATTGGTGAAAAGTGACAGTAAATACATTTATTAAGATGTTAAAAGATTTATATTTAAAAAAATAATATATATATATATATATATATATATATATATATATATATATTATTTTTTTAAATATTATATAATATATTTTTAAATATTTTTTTAAATATTATATAATATATATATTTTAAATTCATCATATAATTCTGAAAAAACTATAGATTCCACAAACAAATAAAATAAAATAAAATAAAATAAAATAAAATAAAATAAAATAAAATAAAATAAAATAAAATAAAATAAAATAAAATAAAATAAAATAAAATAAAATAAAATAAAATAACTGTTTTCAACATTGATAATAATAAGAAATGTTTCTTGAGCAGCAAATCATCATATTAGAATGATTTCTGAAGGATCATGTGACACTGAAGACTGGAGTAATGATACTCAAAAAATCAGCTTTGTCATCACAGGAATAAATTACATCTTAAAATATATTATATAATAATAATATATTATATTATATAATATATAATATATACAAAACAGTTTTTAAATTAAAATAATATTTCAGAATACTACTGTTTGTACTATTTTAAATCAAATAATTGCAGCCTTGATGAGGCTTTTTTTCAAAAACATTAAAACAAGTCTTACTGACCCCATTTTTTTTTTTTTTTTTTTTAATGTAAAAATTTATATTAACCTATATTAAACATTCTGTAAAAGTTAACTGATAGTTCCTGATACCAAAAGCAATAAGTAATGTAACCAAATTGAACATAATTGTGCAGCATTACCAAATTAATATAAGCCAATTTCTGATTGGTGGACTGGAATGTTTTTGTCCTTGCATGGCCAACAGGATGCAATGTCCTACTTGGAAAACTTGCGTCACCATAAATCCAAGAAAGATGAGAAAAATAGACATTTTGTTCTCCATCTATCTCCTTGCTGTCTATGAGAAAGTATTATTAAAGACATTTTTCATTCACTGCAAAAAAAAAAAAATGCTGCATTAACATTTTTAAGTACAGTCAACTTGGCTGTGTAAGTCATTTCAACTTAAATTACATTAAACTGACCTAAAATATTAATTGAGTCTCGTATAACTTAAAAGATAAAGTTTAAAATGTCTCAAATTATTTTGATGAGTTGAAGTAATGTAAAAGCATATGTTGTCATGACTTATTAATGATCATGTCATTTTTTGGAATGAACAAACAAACATTCATAAGAAACATACACATTTATAAAGTCCTGAACATTCAATCTCATTTTGTGGCAATCAAATCCCCTATTTTCATTATGACCCTTGACTTATAGACTTCCTCAGTCTTTACAGTTCTTCATAGTTTCAGTAATACCTATTATGTGAATGCTTTGATTCACTAACCCAGAGTGAATGGATCTCAGGAATCTGAACTCTCGCCAGCGAGCTGTTTGAGCTGTTGTGGTTATGAAGAACTTGTGGAAATCTGAGGCTAGCATGATCTCGCTCTCCCCAGAGGAGCGAAGCACTGGGTTTCCCTTCCTCGTTCTCACCGTTTACCTCTGTTCACTTTGTTGTGGAAATTTCCGCGAGGTTCAATTAAGCCTCCCTCGAATCTCGGCACGTGCGATGACACATTTATAGCTTTCATTATCAGCTCTTGCGTGTTATCTCGTCACCAGGCCACCCTTCCCCCCATCTCTCTTACTCACATCAAACACTTCTGCGTGTATTTTTTGCCACTCCTTCCCCCATTCTTTACCTCGCGCTCTCTTTCGGCAGCATCACTTGGCCACTGAGGCTGGTTGCTGTGGCAACATCTCCCAACGGAGCTGGCTACCTTCCCTGTTACCGTAGCAACTGGTTCCCTGCAGGATTCCAAATGAGCCACTCCATCTCTCTCTCTCTCTGCTTTCCATAATTGAACTGAAATATGCCTTCCTGGATGCTTTATATTCAGTAGGTCAAAAATATAGCCAGAAGAACCAGTAAATGAGCACAGAGCATTAGAGCCATTGATATTGTTTGTTTGAACGCTACATCGCTCCCTCTCAAGATGCTTAGACACACATTTACATGTGACTGATGTCGCCTCGACACAATGGCTCATGACATAATTAAACAAGAGCGAGCAACCAAATCAGATAATGTCCAACAATCTCAATGGTCTAAATGGGTCCAGTGCATTTCACCCCAAATCTCTGCATCTCTAAATGCTTCATCATGTCCGATGCTTGGAATTAGCATCTCGCAGTTTTCCTTTTATAAAAGGGAATTAGCCTATTAAGCTACGCAGATCGTTCCAAGCCAGCTTTCTCTCTGAGACTGTCATTACATGTGAAATATACAAGATCCGCTTCATCCTTCTTACCGCAGGACCCTTTAATATTCATATAAATATTCATCACAGACCATTAGCGAGTGATATTACTCATGTCTCAAATTGCAATGTGTAATTGCTGCTATTAGCAGAGACTTAGCAGTGGTGTTAGCATTAGTATTAATGCATAGATTCAGCCCTTATCATTTAAAATGTAACACCATGTTGTTGTTTTTTTAACAACTGACTTGTAAGCTGTGAGGCAGTGTTGTTATTCATTAACTAAAACTATTAAAAATCATTTTCGTTAATTGAAATAAAGCTGAATTCAAATAAAATATAAACATTGGGTGAAAAATTTAATTTAAATGAAAACGAGAAACGTTGGCTTGGCAACTAAATAAAATAAACTAATTGAAGTACTAAAATGACTAAAACTAAAACTGAAATACACAGACCTTATGCGCCAGAGAAACAAGGGCGCCGCCATCTTTAGAATATTGTCTTTGAACTTCCGTTTTTGCGGTCGCTCTGTATATTTCTATGGCATTGCTGTTTGCAGTAATTAGCTTTTGAAGTGGATTTACTTAATCTAAAGTTAACGAAAGTTATCATGAG